>NW_026109594.1:0-26614 GCF_024516045.1 Bombus affinis
CTATAATTTTCGAGCGAGCGCAGCGAGCGAGAGACGCGTATAGGTGTGTCATAAACCAACGGTTTGGCACATACGGACATTGAAATATTCGCACCAGCCCGAGGAGCCGGAAGTATTTATCCTATTGCCTACCGACACATGTTTACAGTTTATGAATAGTTTCACATAAATAGTACTATTTCCTCATAGTACAGTGCAATGTGATGTCCGAAATGGCTGACAAAATTAGGTAATAACACGAAATATATGGAAGGCAATATAAGGTATATGTATAGCTTGGAAATTGTGACCGTTGCTCGCTCGCTCCGCTCGCTCGTAAAAATCTGGTCCAACCTCACAACCGATGCCACACGTTCGCAAATTCGAAACATGTCGCCACCATATCGAATAATGAACGGAAGATGGATTGGTTTATGTTAGGCTACAGCTTTCGTGCGAGCGCAGCGAGCGAGAGACGCGTAAAGGTGTGTCACAAACCAACGGTTTGGCACATACGGACATTGAAATATTCGCACCAGCCCGAGGAGCCCAAAGTCTTTATCCTATTCCCTTCTGACAAATGTTTACTGTTTACCAACAGTTTCACATAATTAGTACCGTTTCCTCCTAGTACAGTGCAATGTGATGTCCGAAATGGCAGACAAAATTAGGTACTAGCACGAATACTATACAAGGCAATATATGGTATATGTGTAGCTTGGAAATTGTGATCGTTTCTCGCTCGCTCCGCTCGCTCGCAAAAATCTAGTCCAACCTCACAACCGATCCGTCACGTTCGCAAATTTGAAATATGTCGCCACCATATCGAAGAATGACGGAAGATGGATTGGTTTTAGGTTAGGCTATCGTTTTCGAGCGAGCGCAGCGAACGAGAGACGCGGAAAGGTGTATCACAAACCATCGGTTTGGCACATACGGACATTGATATATTCGCACCAGCCCGAGGAGCCGGAAGTCTTTATCCTATTGCCTTCTGACAAATGTTTACGGTTTACCAATAGTTTCACATAAATAGTACCGTTTCCTCATAGTACAGTGCAATGTGATGTCCGAAATGGCTGACAAAATTAGGTAATAACACGAAATATATGGAAGGCAATATAAGGTATATGTATAGCTTGGAAATTGTGACCGTTGCTCGCTCGATCCGCTCGCTTGTAAAAATCTAGTCCAACCTCACAACCGATCCCACACGTTCGCAAATTTGAAATACGTCGCCACCATATCGAATAATGAACGGAAGATGGATTGGTTTTAGGTCAGGCTATAGCTTTCGTGCGAGCGCAGCGAACGAGAGACGCGTAAAGGTGTGTCACAAACCATCGGTTTGGCACATACGGACATTGATATATTCGCACCAGCCCGAGGAGCCGGAAGTCTTTATCCTATTGCCTTCTGACAAATGTTTACGGTTTACCAACAGTTTCACATAATTAGTACCGTTTCCTCCTAGTACAGTGCAATGTGATGTCCGAAATGGCAGACAAAATTAGGTACTAGCACGAATACTATACAAGGCAATATATGGTATATGTGTAGCTTGGAAATTGTGATCGTTTCTCGCTCGCTCCGCTCGCTCGCAAAAATCTAGTCCAACCTCACAACCGATCCGTCACGTTCGCAAATTTGAAATATGTCGCCACCATATCGAAGAATGACGGAAGATGGATTGGTTTTAGGTTAGGCTATCGTTTTCGAGCGAGCGCAGCTAACGAGAGACGCGGAAAGGTGTATCACAAACCATCGGTTTGGCACATACGGACATTGATATATTCGCACCAGCCCGAGGAGCCGGAAGTCTTTATCCTATTGCCTTCTGACAAATGTTTACGGTTTACCAATAGTTTCACATAATTAGTACCGTTTCCTCATAGTACAGTGCAACGTGATGTCCGAAATGGCTGACAAAATTAGGTACAAGCACGAAATATATGCAAGACAATATATGGTATATGTATAGCTTGGAAATTGTGACCGTTGCACGCTCGCTCCGCTCGCTTGTAAAAATCTAGTCCAACCTCACAACCGATCCCACACGTTCGCAAATTTGAAATACGTCGCCACCATATCGAATAATGAACGGAAGATGGATTGGTTTTAGGTCAGGCTATAGCTTTCGTGCGAGCGCAGCGAATGAGAGACGCGTAAAGGTGTGTCACAAACCATCGGTTTGGCACATACGGACATTGATATATTCGCACCAGCCCGAGGAGCCGGAAGTCTTTATCCTATTGCCTTCTGACAAATGTTTACGGTTTACCAATAGTTTCACATAATTAGTACCGTTTCCTCATAGTACAGTGTAACGTGATGTCCGAAATGGCTGACAAAATTAGGTACAATCACGAAATATATGCAAGACAATATATGGTATATGTATAGCTTGGAAATTGTGACCGTTGCACGCTCGCTCCGCTCGCTTGTAAAAATCTAGTCCTACCTCACAACCGATCCCACACGTTCGCAAATTTGAAATACGTCGCCACCATATCGAATAATGAACGGAAGATGGATTGGTTTTAGGTCAGGCTATAGCTTTCGTGCGAGCGCAGCGAACGAGAGACGCGTAAAGGTGTGTCACAAACCATCGGTTTGGAACATACGGACATTGATATATTCGCACCAGCCCGAGGAGCCGGAAGTCTTTATCCTATTGCCTTCTGACAAATGTTTACGGTTTACCAACAGTTTCACATAAATAGTACCGTTTCCTCATAGTACAGTGCAATGTGATGTCCGAAATGGCAGACAAAATTAGGTACTAGCACGAATACTATGCAAGGCAATATATGGTATATGTATAGCTTGGAAATTGTGACCGTTGCTCGCTCGCTCCACTCGCTCGTAAAAATCTAGTCCAACCCTACAACCGATCCGACACGTTCGCAAATTTGAAATATGTCGCCATCATATCGAATAATGAACGGAAGATGGATTGGTTTTAGGTTAGGCTATAGTTTTCGAGCGAGCGCAGCGAGCGAGAGACGCGTATAGGTGTGTCATAAACCAACGGTTTGGCACATACGGACATTGAAATATTCGCACCAGCCCGAGGAGCCGGAAGTATTTATCCTATTGCCTACCGACACATGTTTACAGTTTATGAATAGTTTCACATAAATAGTACTATTTCCTCATAGTACAGTGCAATGTGATGTCCGAAATGGCTGACAAAATTAGGTAATAACACGAAATATATGGAAGGCAATATAAGGTATATGTATAGCTTGGAAATTGTGACCGTTGCTCGCTCGCTCCGCTCGCTCGTAAAAATCTGGTCCAACATCACAACCGATGCCACACGTTCGCAAATTCGAAACATGTCGCCACCATATCGAATAATGAACGGAAGATGGATTGGTTTATGTTAGGCTATAGCTTTCGTGCGAGCGCAGCGAGCGAGAGACGCGTAAAGGTGTGTCACAAACCAACGGTTTGGCACATACGGACATTGAAATATTCGCACCAGCCCGAGGAGCCGAAAGTCTTTATCCTATTCCCTTCTGACAAATGTTTACGGTTTACCAACAGTTTCACATAATTAGTACCGTTTCCTCATAGTACAGTGCAATGTGATGTCCGAAATGGCAGACAAAATTAGGTACTAGCACGAATACTATGCAAGGCAATATATGGTATATGTACAGCTTGGAAATTGTGATCGTTTCTCGCTCGCTCCGCTCGCTCGCAAAAATCTAGTCCAACCTCACAACCGATCCGTCACGTTCGCAAATTTGAAATATGTCGCCACCATATCGAAGAATGACGGAAGATGGATTGGTTTTAGGTTAGGCTATGGTTTTCGAGCGAGCGCAGCGAGCGAGCGACGCGTAAATGTGTGTCTCAAACCAACGGTTTGGCACATACGGACATTGAAATATTCGCACCAGCCCGAGGAGACGGAAGTCTTTATCCAATTGCCTTCTGACAAATGTTTACGGTTTACTAATAGTTTCACATAATTAGTACCGTTTCCTCATAGTACAGTGCAACGTGATGTCCGAAATGGCTGACAAAATTAGGTACAAGCACGAAATATATGCAAGACAATATATGGTATATGTATAGCTTGGAAATTGTGACCGTTGCTCGCTCGCTCCGCTCGCTCGTAAAAATCTAGTCCAACCCCACAACCGATCCGACACGTTCGCAAATTTGAAATATGTCGCCATCATATCGAATAATGAACGGAAGATGGATTGGTTTTAGGTTAGGCTATAGTTTTCGAGCGAGCGCAGCGAACGAGAGACGCGGAAAGGTGTATCACAAACCATCGGTTTGGCACATACGAACATTGATATATTCGCACCAGCCCGAGGACCCGGAAGTCTTTATCCTATTGCCTTCTGACAAATGTTTACGGTTTACCAATAGTTTCACATAAATAGTACCATTTCCTCATAGTACAGTGCAATGTGATGTCCGAAATGGCAGACAAAATTAGGTACTAGCACGAATACTATGCAAGGCAATATATGGTATATGTACAGCTTGGAAATTGTGATCGTTTCTCGCTCGCTCCGCTCGCTCGCAAAAATCTAGTCCAACCTCACAACCGATCCGTCACGTTCGCAAATTTGAAATATGTCGCCACCATATCGAAGAATGACGGAAGATGGATTGGTTTTAGGTTAGGCTATGGTTTTCGAGCGAGCGCAGCGAACGAGAGACGCGTAAAGGTGTGTCACAAACCATCGGTTTGGCACATACGGACATTGATATATTCGCACCAGCCCGAGGAGCCGGAAGTATTTATCCTATTGCCTACCGACACATGATTTACAGTTTATGAATAGTTTCACATAAATAGTACTATTTCCACATAGTACAATGCAATGTGATGTCCGAAATGGCTGACAAAATTAGGTAATAACACGACATATATGCAAGGCAATATAAGGTGTCTGTATAGGTTGGAAATTGTGATCGTTGCTCGCTCGCTCCGCTCGCTCGAAAAAATCTAGTCCAACCTCACAACCGATCCGACACGTTCGCAAATTTGAAATATGTCGCCACCATATCGAATAATGAACGGAAGATGGATTGGTTTTAGGTTAGGCTATAGCTTTCGTGCGAGCGCAGCGAACGAGAGACGCGTAAAGGTGTGTCACAAACCAACGGTTTGGCACATACGGACATTGAAATATTCGCACCAGCCCGAGGAGCCGGAAGTCTTTATCCTATTGCCTTCTGACAAATGTTTACGGTTTACCAATAGTTTCACATAATTAGTACCGTTTCCTCATAGTACAGTGCAACGTGATGTCCGAAATGGCAGACAAAATTAGGTACTAGCACGAATACTATACAAGGCAATATATGGTATATGTATAGCTTGGAAATTGTGATCGTTTCTCGCTCGCTCCGCTCGCTCGCAAAAATCTAGTCCAACCTCACAACCGATCCGTCACGTTCGTAAATTTGAAATATGTCGCCACCATATCGAAGAATGACGGAAGATGGATTGGTTTTAGGTTAGGCTATAGTTTTCGAGCGAGCGCAGCGAACGAGAGACGCGGAAAGGTGTATCACAAACCATCGGTTTGGCACATACGGACATTGATATATTCGCACCAGCCCGAGGAGCCGGAAGTCTTTATCCTATTGCCTTCTGACAAATGTTTACGGTTTACCAATAGTTTCACATAATTAGTACCGTTTCCTCATAGTACAGTGCAACGTGATGTCCGAAATGGCTGACAAAATTAGGTACAAGCACGAAATATATGCAAGACAATATATGGTATATGTATAGCTTGGAAATTGTGACCGTTGCTCGCTCGCTCCGCTCGCTCGAAAAAATCTAGTCCAACCTCACAACCGATCCGACACGTTCGCAAATTTGAAATATGTCGCCATCATATCGAATAATGAAAGCAAGATGGATTGGTTTTAGGTTAGGCTATAGTTTTCGAGCGAGCGCCGCGAGCGAGAGACGCGTAAAGGTGTGTCATAAACCAACGGTTTGGCACATACGGACATTGAAATATTCGCACCAGCCCGAGGAGCCGGAAGTATTTATCCTATTGCCTACCGACACATGATTTACAGTTTATGAATAGTTTCACATAAATAGTACTATTTCCACATAGTACAATGCAATGTGATGTCCGAAATGGCTGACAAAATTAGGTAATAACACGACATATATGCAAGGCAATATAAGGTGTATGTATAGGTTGGAAATTGTGATCGTTGCTCGCTCGCTCCGCTCGCTCGAAAAAATCTAGTCCAACCTCACAACCGATCCGACACGTTCGCAAATTTGAAATATGTCGCCACCATATCGAATAATGAACACAAGATGGATTGGTTTTAGGTTAGGCTATAGTCTTCGAGCGAGCGCAGCGAGCGAGCGACGCGTAAATGTGTGTCACATACCAACGGTTTGGCACATACGGACATTGAAACATTCGCACCAGCCCGAGGAGCCGGAAGTCTTTATCCTATTGCCTACTGACAAATGTTTACAGTTTATGAATAGTTTCACATAAATAGTACTATTTCCACATATAACAGTGCAATGTGATGTCCAAAATGGCTGACAAAAGTAGGTAATAATAAGAAATATAAGCAAGGCAATATAATGTATATGTATAGCTTGGAAATTGTGACCGTTGCACGCTCGCTCCGCTCGCTCGTAAAAATCTGGTCCAACCTCAGAACCGATCCCACACGTTCGCAAATTCGAAACATGTCGCCACCATATCGAATAATGAACGGAAGATGGATTGGTTTTAGGTTAGGCTATAGCTTTCGTGCGAGCGCACCGAACGAGAGACGCGGAAAGGTGTATCACAAACCATCGGTTTGGCACATACGGACATTGATATATTCGCACCAGCTCGAGGAGCCGGAAGTCTTTATCCTATTGCCTTCTGACAAATGTTTACGGTTTACCAATAGTTTCACATAATTAGTACCGTTTCCTCATAGTACAGTGCAATGTGATGTCCGAAATGGCAGACAAAATTAGGTAATAACACGAAATATATGCAAGACAATATATGGTATATGTATAGCTTGGAAATTGTGACCGTTGCTCGCTCGCTCCGCTCGCTCGTAAAAATCTAGTCCAACCCCACAACCGATCCGACACGTTCGCAAATTTGAAATATGTCGCCATCATATCGAATAATGAACGGAAGATGGATTGGTTTTAGGTCAGGCTATAGCTTTCGTGCGAGCGCAGCGAACGAGAGACGCGTAAAGGTGTGTCACAAACCATCGGTTTGGCACATACGGACATTGATATATTCGCACCAGCCCGAGGAGCCGGAAGTCTTTATCCTATTGCCTACCGACACATGTTTACAGTTTATGAATAGTTTCACATAAATAGTACTATTTCCTCATAGTACAGTGCAATGTGATGTCCGAAATGGCTGACAAAATTAGGTAATAACACGAAATATATGCAAGACAATATATGGTATATGTATAGCTTGGAAATTGTGACCGTTGCTCGCTCGCTCCGCTCGCTCGTAAAAATCTAGTCCAACCTCACAACCGATCCGAGACGTTCGCAAATTTGAAATATGTCGCCATCATATCGAATAATGAACGCAAGATGGATTGGTTTTAGGTTAGGCTATAGTTTTCGAGCGAGCGCCGCGAGCGAGAGACGCGTAAAGGTGTGTCATAAACCAACGGTTTGGCACATGCGGACATTGAAATATTCGCACCAGCCCGAGGAGCCGGAAGTCTATATCCTATTGCCTTCTGACAAATGTATACGGTTTACCAACAGTTTCACATAATTAGTACCGTTTCCTCATAGTACAGTGCAATGTGATGTCCGAAATGGCAGACAAAATTAGGTACTAGCACGAAAACTATGCAAGGCAATATATGGTATATGTATAGCTTGGAAATTGTGACCGTTGCTCGCTCGCTACGCTCGCTCGTAAAAATCTAGTCCAATCTCACAACCGATCCGTCACGTTCGCAAATTTGAAATATGTCGCCACCATATCGAATAATGAACACAAGATGGATTGGTTTTAGGTTAGGCTATAGTCTTCGAGCGAGCGCAGCGAGCGAGCGACGCGTAAATGTGTGTCACATACCAACGGTTTGGCACATACGGACATTGAAATATTCGCACCAGCCCGAGGAGCCGGAAGTATTTATCCTATTGCCTACCGACACATGTTTACAGTTTATGAATAGTTTCACATAAATAGTACTATTTCCTCATAGTACAGTGCAATGTGATGTCCGAAATGGCTGACAAAATTAGGTAATAACACGAAATATATGGAAGGCAATATAAGGTATATGTATAGCTTGGAAATTGTGACCGCTCGCTCCGCTCGCTTGTAAAAATCTAGTCCAACCTCACAACCGATCCCACACGTTCGCAAATTTGAAATATGTCGCCACCATATCGAATAATGAACGGAAGATGGATTGGTTTTAGGTCAGGCTATAGCTTTCGTGCGAGCGCAGCGAACGAGAGACGCGTAAAGGTGTGTCACAAACCATCGGTTTGGCACATACGGACATTGATATATTCGCACCAGCCCGAGGAGCCGGAAGTCTTTATCCTATTGCCTTCTGACAAATGTTTACGGTTTACCAATAGTTTCACATAATTAGTACCGTTTCCTCATAGTACAGTGCAACGTGATGTCCGAAATGGCTGACAAAATTAGGTACAAGCACGAAATATATGCAAGACAATATATGGTATATGTATAGCTTGGAAATTGTGACCGTTGCTCGCTCGCTCCGCTCGCTCGTAAAAATCTAGTCCAACCCCACAACCGATCCGACACGTTCGCAAATTTGAAATATGTCGCCATCATATCGAATAATGAACGCAAGATGGATTGGTTTTAGGTTAGGCTATAATTTTCGAGCGAGCGCAGCGAGCGAGAGACGCGTATAGGTGTGTCATAAACCAACGGTTTGGCACATACGGAAATTGAAATATTCGCACCAGCCCGAGGAGCCGGAAGTATTTATCCTATTGCCTACCGACACATGTTTACAGTTTATGAATAGTTTCACATAAATAGTACTATTTCCTCATAGTACAGTGCAATGTGATGTCCGAAATGGCTGACAAAATTAGGTAATAACACGAAATATATGGAAGGCAATATAAGGTATATGTATAGCTTGGAAATTGTGACCGTTGCTCGCTCGCTCCGCTCGCTCGTAAAAATCTGGTCCAACCTCACAACCGATGCCACACGTTCGCAAATTCGAAACATGTCGCCACCATATCGAATAATGAACGGAAGATGGATTGGTTTATGTTAGGCTACAGCTTTCGTGCGAGCGCAGCGAGCGAGAGACGCGTAAAGGTGTGTCACAAACCAACGGTTTGGCACATACGGACATTGAAATATTCGCACCAGCCCGAGGAGCCCAAAGTCTTTATCCTATTCCCTTCTGACAAATGTTTACTGTTTACCAACAGTTTCACATAATTAGTACCGTTTCCTCCTAGTACAGTGCAATGTGATGTCCGAAATGGCAGACAAAATTAGGTACTAGCACGAATACTATACAAGGCAATATATGGTATATGTGTAGCTTGGAAATTGTGATCGTTTCTCGCTCGCTCCGCTCGCTCGCAAAAATCTAGTCCAACCTCACAACCGATCCGTCACGTTCGCAAATTTGAAATATGTCGCCACCATATCGAAGAATGACGGAAGATGGATTGGTTTTAGGTTAGGCTATCGTTTTCGAGCGAGCGCAGCGAACGAGAGACGCGGAAAGGTGTATCACAAACCATCGGTTTGGCACATACGGACATTGATATATTCGCACCAGCCCGAGGAGCCGGAAGTCTTTATCCTATTGCCTTCTGACAAATGTTTACGGTTTACCAATAGTTTCACATAAATAGTACCGTTTCCTCATAGTACAGTGCAATGTGATGTCCGAAATGGCTGACAAAATTAGGTAATAACACGAAATATATGGAAGGCAATATAAGGTATATGTATAGCTTGGAAATTGTGACCGTTGCTCGCTCGATCCGCTCGCTTGTAAAAATCTAGTCCAACCTCACAACCGATCCCACACGTTCGCAAATTTGAAATACGTCGCCACCATATCGAATAATGAACGGAAGATGGATTGGTTTTAGGTCAGGCTATAGCTTTCGTGCGAGCGCAGCGAACGAGAGACGCGTAAAGGTGTGTCACAAACCATCGGTTTGGCACATACGGACATTGATATATTCGCACCAGCCCGAGGAGCCGGAAGTCTTTATCCTATTGCCTTCTGACAAATGTTTACGGTTTACCAACAGTTTCACATAATTAGTACCGTTTCCTCCTAGTACAGTGCAATGTGATGTCCGAAATGGCAGACAAAATTAGGTACTAGCACGAATACTATACAAGGCAATATATGGTATATGTGTAGCTTGGAAATTGTGATCGTTTCTCGCTCGCTCCGCTCGCTCGCAAAAATCTAGTCCAACCTCACAACCGATCCGTCACGTTCGCAAATTTGAAATATGTCGCCACCATATCGAAGAATGACGGAAGATGGATTGGTTTTAGGTCAGGCTATAGCTTTCGTGCGAGCGCAGCGAATGAGAGACGCGTAAAGGTGTGTCACAAACCATCGGTTTGGCACATACGGACATTGATATATTCGCACCAGCCCGAGGAGCCGGAAGTCTTTATCCTATTGCCTTCTGACAAATGTTTACGGTTTACCAATAGTTTCACATAATTAGTACCGTTTCCTCATAGTACAGTGTAACGTGATGTCCGAAATGGCTGACAAAATTAGGTACAATCACGAAATATATGCAAGACAATATATGGTATATGTATAGCTTGGAAATTGTGACCGTTGCACGCTCGCTCCGCTCGCTTGTAAAAATCTAGTCCTACCTCACAACCGATCCCACACGTTCGCAAATTTGAAATACGTCGCCACCATATCGAATAATGAACGGAAGATGGATTGGTTTTAGGTCAGGCTATAGCTTTCGTGCGAGCGCAGCGAACGAGAGACGCGTAAAGGTGTGTCACAAACCATCGGTTTGGCACATACGGACATTGATATATTCGCACCAGCCCGAGGAGCCGGAAGTCTTTATCCTATTGCCTTCTGACAAATGTTTACGGTTTACCAATAGTTTCACATAATTAGTACCGTTTCCTCATAGTACAGTGCAACGTGATGTCCGAAATGGCTGACAAAATTAGGTACAAGCACGAAATATATGCAAGACAATATATGGTATATGTATAGCTTGGAAATTGTGACCGTTGCTCGCTCGCTCCGCTCGCTCGTAAAAATCTAGTCCAACCCCACAACCGATCCGACACGTTCGCAAATTTGAAATATGTCGCCATCATATCGAATAATGAACGCAAGATGGATTGGTTTTAGGTTAGGCTATAATTTTCGAGCGAGCGCAGCGAGCGAGAGACGCGTATAGGTGTGTCATAAACCAACGGTTTGGCACATACGGACATTGAAATATTCGCACCAGCCCGAGGAGCCGGAAGTATTTATCCTATTGCCTACCGACACATGTTTACAGTTTATGAATAGTTTCACATAAATAGTACCATTTCCTCATAGTACAGTGCAATGTGATGTCCGAAATGGCTGACAAAATTAGGTAATAACACGAAATATATGGAAGGCAATATAAGGTATATGTATAGCTTGGAAATTGTGACCGTTGCTCGCTCGATCCGCTCGCTTGTAAAAATCTAGTCCAACCTCACAACCGATCCCACACGTTCGCAAATTTGAAATATGTCGCCACCATATCGAATAATGAACGGAAGATGGATTGGTTTTAGGTCAGGCTATAGCTTTCGTGCGAGCGCAGCGAACGAGAGACGCGTAAAGGTGTGTCACAAACCATCGGTTTGGCACATACGGACATTGATATATTCGCACCAGCCCGAGGAGCCGGAAGTCTTTATCCTATTGCCTTCTGACAAATGTTTACGGTTTACCAACAGTTTCACATAAATAGTACCGTTTCCTCATAGTACAGTGCAATGTGATGTCCGAAATGGCAGACAAAATTAGGTACTAGCACGAATACTATGCAAGGCAATATATGGTATATGTATAGCTTGGAAATTGTGATCGTTTCTCGCTCGCTCCGCTCGCTCGCAAAAATCTAGTCCAACCTCACAACCGATCCGTCACGTTCGCAAATTTGAAATATGTCGCCACCATATCGAAGAATGACGGAAGATGGATTGGTTTTAGGTTAGGCTATCGTTTTCGAGCGAGCGCAGCGAACGAGAGACGCGGAAAGGTGTATCAAAAACCATCGGTTTGGCACATACGGACATTGATATATTCGCACCAGCCCGAGGAGCCGGAAGTCTTTATCCTATTGCCTTCTGACAAATGTTTACGGCTTACCAATAGTTTCACATAATTAGTACCGTTTCCTCATAGTACAGTGCAACGTGATGTCCGAAATGGCTGACAAAATTAGGTACAAGCACGAAATATATGCAAGACAATATATGGTATATGTATAGCATGGAAATTGTGACCGTTGCACGCTCGCTCCGCTCGCTTGTAAAAATCTAGTCCTACCTCACAACCGACCCCACACGTTCGCAAATTTGAAATACGTCGCCACCATATCGAATAATGAACGGAAGATGGATTGGTTTTAGTTCAGGCTATAGCTTTCGTGCGAGCGCAGCGAACGAGAGACGCGTAAAGGTGTGTCACAAACCATCGGTTTGGCACATACGGACATTGATATATTCGCACCAGCCCGAGGAGCCGGAAGTCTTTATCCTATTGCCTTCTGACAAATGTTTACGGTTTACCAATAGTTTCACATAATTAGTACCGTTTCCTCATAGTACAGTGCAACGTGATGTCCGAAATGGCTGACAAAATTAGGTACAAGCACGAAATATATGCAAGACAATATATGGTATATGTATAGCTTGGAAATTGTGACCGTTGCTCGCTCGCTCCGCTCGCTCGTAAAAATCTAGTCCAACCCCACAACCGATCCGACACGTTCGCAAATTTGAAATATGTCGCCATCATATCGAATAATGAACGCAAGATGGATTGGTTTTAGGTTAGGCTATAATTTTCTAGCGAGCGCAGCGAGCGAGAGACGCGTATAGGTGTGTCATGAACCAACGGTTTGGCACATACGGACATTGAAATATTCGCACCAGCCCGAGGAGCCGGTAGTATTTATCCTATTGCCTACCGACACATGTTTACAGTTTATGAATAGTTTCACATAAATAGTACCATTTCCTCATAGTACAGTGCAATGTGATGTCCGAAATGGCTGACAAAATTAGGTAATAACACGAAATATATGGAAGGCAATATAAGGTATATGTATAGCTTGGAAATTGTGACCGTTGCTCGCTCGATCCGCTCGCTTGTAAAAATCTAGTCCAACCTCACAACCGATCCCACACGTTCGCAAATTTGAAATATGTCGCCACCATATCGAATAATGAACGGAAGATGGATTGGTTTTAGGTCAGGCTATAGCTTTCGTGCGAGCGCAGCGTACGAGAGACGCGTAAAGGTGTGTCACAAACCATCGGTTTGGCACATACGGACATTGATATATTCGCACCAGCCCGAGGAGCCGGAAGTCTTTATCCAATTGCCTTCTGACAAATGTTTACGGTTTACCAACAGTTTCACATAAATAGTACCGTTTCCTCATAGTACAGTGCAATGTGATGTCCGAAATGGCAGACAAAATTAGGTACTAGCACGAATACTATGCAAGGCAATATATGGTATATGTATAGCTTGGAAATTGTGATCGTTTCTCGCTCGCTCCGCTCGCTCGCAAAAATCTAGTCCAACCTCACAACCGATCCGTCACGTTCGCAAATTTGAAATATGTCGCCACCATATCGAAGAATGACGGAAGATGGATTGGTTTTAGGTTAGGCTATAGTTTTCGAGCGAGCGCAGCGAGCGAGCGACGCGTAAATGTGTGTCTCAAACCAACGGTTTGGCACATACGGACATTGAAATATTCGCACCAGCCCGAGGAGACGGAAGTCTTTATCCAATTGCCTTCTGACAAATGTTTACGGTTTACCAATAGTTTCACATAATTAGTACCGTTTCCTCATAGTACAGTGCAACGTGATGTCCGAAATGGCTGACAAAATTAGGTACTAGCACGAATACTATGCAAGGCAATATATGGTATATGTATAGCTTGGAAATTGTGATCGTTTCTCGCTCGCTCCGCTCGCTCGCAAAAATCTAGTCCAACCTCACAACCGATCCGTCACGTTCGCAAATTTGAAATATGTCGCCACCATATCGAAGAATGACGGAAGATGGATTGGTTTTAGGTTAGGCTATAGTTTTCGAGCGAGCGCAGCGAGCGAGCGACGCGTAAATGTGTGTCTCAAACCAACGGTTTGGCACATACGGACATTGAAATATTCGCACCAGCCCGAGGAGACGGAAGTCTTTATCCAATTGCCTTCTGACAAATGTTTACGGTTTACCAATAGTTTCACATAATTAGTACCGTTTCCTCATAGTACAGTGCAACGTGATGTCCGAAATGGCTGACAAAATTAGGTACAAGCACGAAATATATGCAAGACAATATATGGTATATGGATAGCTTGGAAATTGTGACCGTTGCTCGCTCGCTCCGCTCGCTCGTAAAAATCTAGTCCAACCCCACAACCGATCCGACACGTTCGCAAATTTGAAATATGTCGCCATCATATCGAATAATGAACGGAAGATGGATTCGTTTTAGGTTAGGCTATAGTTTTCGAGCGAGCGCAGCGAGCGAGAGACGCGTATAGGTGTGTCATAAACCAACGGTTTGGCACATACGGACATTGAAATATTCGCACCAGCCCGAGGAGCCGGAAGTATTTATCCTATTGCCTACCGATACATGTTTACAGTTTATGAATAGTTTCACATAAATAGTACTATTTCCTCATAATACAGTGCAATGTGATGTCCGAAATGGCTGACAAAATTAGGTAATAACACGAAATATATGGAAGGCAATATAAGGTATATGTATAGCTTGGAAATTGTGACCGCTCGCTCCGCTCGCTTGTAAAAATCTAGTCCAACCTCACAACCGATCCCACACGTTCGCAAATTTGAAATATGTCGCTACCATATCGAATAATGAACGGAAGATGGATTGGTTTATGTTAGGCTATAGCTTTCGTGCGAGCGCAGCGAGCGAGAGACGCGTAAAGGTGTGTCACAAACCAACGGTTTGGCACATACCGACATTGAAATATTCGCACCAGCCCGAGGAGCCGAAAGTCTTTATCCTATTCCCTTCTGACAAATGTTTACGGTTTACCAACAGTTTCACATAAATAGTACCGTTTCCTCATAGTACAGTGCAATGTGATGTCCGAAATGGCAGACAAAATTAGGTACTAGCACGAATACTATGCAAGGCAATATATGGTATATGTATAGCTTGGAAATTGTGATCGTTTCTCGCTCGCTCCGCTCGCTCGCAAAAATCTAGTCCAACCTCACAACCGATCCGTCACGTTCGCAAATTTGAAATATGTCGCCACCATATCGAAGAATGACGGAAGATGGATTGGTTTTAGGTTAGGCTATAGTTTTCGAGCGAGCGCAGCGAGCGAGCGACGCGTAAATGTGTGTCATAAACCAACGGTTTGGCACATACGGACATTGAAATATTCGCACCAGCCCGAGCAGCCGGAAGTATTTATCCTATTGCCTACCGACACATGTTTACAGTTTATGAATAGTTTCACATAAATAGTACTATTTCCTCATAGTACAGTGCAATGTGATGTCCGAAATGGCTGACAAAATTAGGTAATAACACGAAATATATGGAAGGCAATATAAGGTATATGTATAGCTTGGAAATTGTGACCGTTGCTCGCTCGATCCGCTCGCTTGTAAAAATCTAGTCCAACCTCACAACCGATCCCACACGTTCGCAAATTTGAAATATGTCGCCACCATATCGAATAATGAACGGAAGATGGATTGGTTTTAGGTCAGGCTATAGCTTTCGTGCGAGCGCAGCGAACGAGAGACGCGTAAAGGTGTGTCACAAACCATCGGTTTGGCACATACGGACATTGATATATTCGCACCAGCCCGAGGAGCCGGAAGTCTTTATCCTATTGCCTTCTGACAAATGTTTACGGTTTACCAACAGTTTCACATAAATAGTACCGTTTCCTCATAGTACAGTGCAATGTGATGTCCGAAATGGCAGACAAAATTAGGTACTAGCACGAATACTATGCAAGGCAATATATGGTATATGTATGGCTTGGAAATTGTGATCGTTTCTCGCTCGCTCCGCTCGCTCGCAAAAATCTAGTCCAACCTCACAACCGATCCGTCACGTTCGCAAATTTGAAATATGTCGTCACCATATCGAAGAATGACGGAAGATGGATTGGTTTTAGGTTAGGCTATAGTTTTCGAGCGAGCGCAGCGAGCGAGCGACGCGTAAATGTGTGTCTCAAACCAACGGTTTGGCACATACGGACATTGAAATATTCGCACCAGCCCGAGGAGACGGAAGTCTTTATCCAATTGCCTTCTGACAAATGTTTACGGTTTACCAATAGTTTCACATAATTAGTACCGTTTCCTCATAGTACAGTGCAACGTGATGTCCGAAATGGCTGACAAAATTAGGTACAAGCACGAAATATATGCAAGACAATATATGGTATATGTATAGCTTGGAAATTGTGACCGTTGCTCGCTCGATCCGCTCGCTTGTAAAAATCTAGTCCAACCCCACAACCGATCCGACACGTTCGCAAATTTGAAATATGTCGCCATCATATCGAATAATGAACGGAAGATGGATTCGTTTTAGGTTAGGCTATAGTTTTCGAGCGAGCGCAGCGAGCGAGAGACGCGTATAGGTGTGTCATAAACCAACGGTTTGGCTCATGCGGACATTGAAATATTCGCACCAGCCCGAGGAGCCGGAAGTCTATATCCTATTGCCTTCTGACAAATGTATACGGTTTACCAACAGTTTCACATAATTAGTACCGTTTCCTCATAGTACAGTGCAATGTGATGTCCGAAATGGCAGACAAAATTAGGTACTAGCACGAAAACTATGCAAGGCAATATATGGTATATGTATAGCTTGGAAATTGTGACCGTTGCTCGCTCGCTACGCTCGCTCGTAAAAATCTAGTCCAATCTCACAACCGATCCGTCACGTTCGCAAATTTGAAATATGTCGCCACCATATCGAATAATGAACACAAGATGGATTGGTTTTAGGTTAGGCTATAGTCTTCGAGCGAGCGCAGCGAGCGAGCGACACGTAAATGTGTGTCACATACCAACGGTTTGGCACATACGGACATTGAAACATTCGCACCAGCCCGAGGAGCCGGAAGTCTTTATCGTATTGCCTACTGACAAATGTTTACAGTTTATGAATAGTTTCACATAAATAGTACCATTTCCACATATAACAGTGCAATGTGATGTCCAAAATGGCTGACAAAAGTAGGTAATAATAAGAAATATAAGCAAGGCAATATAATGTATATGTATAGCTTGGAAATTGTGTCCGTTGCACGCTCGCTCCGCTCGCTCGTAAAAATCTGGTCCAACCTCACAACCGATCCCACACGTTCGCAAATTCGAAACATGTCGCCACCATATCGAATAATGAACGGAAGATGGATTGGTTTTAGGTTAGGCTATAGCTTTCGTGCGAGCGCAGCGAACGAGAGACGCGGAAAGGTGTATCACAAACCATCGGTTTGGCACATACGGACATTGATATATTCGCACCAGCTCGAGGAGCCGGAAGTCTTTATCCTATTGCCTTCTGACAAATGTTTACGGTTTACCAATAGTTTCACATAATTAGTACCGTTTCCTCATAGTACAGTGCAACGTGATGTCCGAAATGGCTGACAGAATTAGGTACAAGCACGAAATATATGCAAGACAATATATGGTATATGTATAGCTTGGAAATTGTGACCGTTGCTCGCTCGCTCCGCTCGCTCGTAAAAATCTAGTCCAACCCCACAACCGATCCGACACGTTCGCAAATTTGAAATATGTCGCCATCATATCGAATAATGAACGCAAGATGGATTGGTTTTAGGTTAGGCTATAATTTTCGAGCGAGCGCTGCGAGCGAGAGACGCGTATAGGTGTGTCATAAACCAACGGTTTGGCACATACGGACATTGAAATATTCGCACCAGCCCGAGGAGCCGGAAGTATTTATCCTATTGCCTACCGACACATGTTTACAGTTTATGAATAGTTTCACATAAATAGTACTATTTCCTCATAGTACAGTGCAATGTGATGTCCGAAATGGCTGACAAAATTAGGTAATAACACGAAATATATGGAAGGCAATATAAGGTATGTGTATAGCTTGGAAATTGTGACCGTTGCTCGCTCACTCCGCTCGCTCGCAAAAATCTGGTCCAACCTCACAACCGATGCCACACGTTCGCAAATTCGAAACATGTCGCCACCATATCGAATAATGAACGCACGATGGATTGGTTTTAGGTTAGGCTATAGCTTTCGAGCGAGCACAGCGAGCGAGAGAGGCGTAAAGGTGTGTCACAAACCAACGGTTTGGCACATACGGACATTGAAATATTCGCACCAGCCCGAGGAGCCGAAAGTCTTTATCCTATTCCCTTCTGACAAATGTTTACAGTTTACCAATAGTTTCACATAAATAGTACTATTTGCACATAGTAAAGTGCAATGTGATGTCAGAAATGGCTGACAAAACTAGGTAATAACACGAAATATATGCAAGGCAATATAAGGTATATGTATAGCTTGGAAATTGTGATCGTTGCTCTCTCGCTCCGCTCGCTCGTAAATATTTAGTCCAACCTCACATCCGATCCGACACGTTCCCAAATTCGAAATATGTCTCCACCATATCGAATAATGAACGCAAGATGGATTGGTTTTAGATTAGGCTATAGCTTTCGAGCGAGCGCAGCGAGCGAGAGACGCGTAAAGGTGTGTTACAAACCAACGGTTTGGCACATACGGACATTGAAATATTCGCACCAGCCCGGGGAGCCAGATGATCTTTATCGAATTGCCTACTGACAAATGTTTACAGTTTACCAATAGTTTCACATAAATAGTACTATTTGCACATAGTAAAGTGCAATGTGATGTCAGAAATGGCTGACAAAATTAGGTAACAACACAAAATATATGCAAGGCAATATAAGGTATATGTATAGCTTGAAAATTTGATCGTTGCTCTCTCGCTCCGCTCGCTCGTAAATATTTAGTCCAACCTCACAACCGATCCGACACGTTCGCAAATTCGAAATATGTCGCCACCATATCGAATAATGAACGCAAGATGGATTGGTTTTAGGTTGGGCAATAGTTTTCGAGCGAGCGCAGCGAGCGAGGGACGCGTAAAGGTTTGTCACAAACCAACGGTTTGGCACATACCGACATTGAAATATTCGCACCAGCCCGAGGAGCCGGAAGTCTTTATCGAATTGCCTACTGAGAAATGTTTACAGTTTATGAATAGTTTCACATAAATAGTACTATTTCCACATAGTAAAGTGCAATGTGATGTCAGAAATGGCTGCCAAATTAGGTAATAACACAGAATATATGCAAGGCAATATAAGGTATATGTATAGCTTGGAAATGGTGATCGTTGCTCGCTCGCTCCGCTCTCTCGTAAAAATCTAGTCCAACCTCACAACCGATCCGACACGTTCGCAAATTCGAAATATGTCGCCACCATATCGAATAATGAACGCAAGATGGATTGGTTTTAGGTTAGGTTATAGCTTTCGAGCGAGCGCAGCGAGCGTGAGACGCGTAAAGGTGTGTCACAAAGCAGCGGTTTGGCACATACGGACATTGAAATATTCGTACCAGCACGAGGAGCCAGATGTCTTTATCGAATTGCCTACTGACAAATGTTTACAGTTTACCAATAGTTTCACATAAATAGTACTATTTGCACATAGTAAAGTGCAATGTGATGTCAGAAATGGCTGAGAAAATTAGGTAATAACACAGAATATATGCAAGGCAATATAAGGTAATATAAGGTATATGTATAGCTTGGAAATGGTGATCGTTGCTCGCTCGCTCCACTCGCTCGTAAAAATCTAGTCCAACCTCACAACCGATCCGACACGTTCGCAAATTCCAAATATGTCGCCACCATATCGAATAATGAACGCAAGATGTATGGTTTTAGGTTAGGCTATAGCTTTCGAGCGAGCGCAGCGAGCGAGAGACGCGTAAAGGTGTGTCACAAACCAACGGTTTGGCACATACGGACATTGAATTATTCGCACCAGCCCGAGGAGCCGGAAGTATTTATCGAATTGCCTACTGACAAATTTTGACAATTTATGAATAGTTTTACATAAATAGTACTATTTCCACGTAGTAAAGTGCAATGTGATGTCAGAAATGGCTGACAAAATTAGGTAATAACACGAAATATATGCAAGGCAATATAAGGTATATGTATAGCTTGGAAATTGTCACCGTTGCTCGCTCGCTCCGCTTGCTCGTAAAAATCTAGTCCAACCTCACAACCGATCCGACACGTTCGCAAATTCGAATTATGTCGCCACCATATCGAATAATGAACGCAAGATGGATTGGTTTTAGGTTGGGCAATAGTTTTCGAGCGATCGCAGCGAGCGAGGGACCCGTAAAGGTTTGTCACAAACCAACGGTTTGGCACATACGGACATTGAAATATTCGCACCAGCCCGAGGAGCCGGAAGTCTTTATCGAATTGCCTACTGACAAATGTTTACAGTTTATGAATAGTTTCACATTAATAGTACTATTTCCACATAGTAAAGTGCAATGTGATGTCAGAAATTTCTGACAAAATTAGGTAATAACACGAAATATATGCAAGGCAATATATGGTATATCAATAGCTTGGAAATTGTGATCGTTGCTCGCTCGCACCGCTCGCTCGTAAAAATCTAGTCCAACCTCACAACCGATCCGACACGTTCGCAAATTCGAAATATGTCGCCACCATATCGAATAATGAACGAAAGATGGATGGGTTTTAGGTTAGGCTATAGCTTTCGAGCGAGCGCAGCGTGCGAGAGACGCGTAAAGGAGTGTCACAAACCAACCGTTTGGCATATACGGACATTGAAATATTCGCACCAGCCCGAGGAGCCGGAAGTCTTTATCCTATTGCCTACTGACAAATGTTTACAGTTTATGAATAGTTCCACATAAATAGTACTATTTCCACATACTATAGTGCAATGTGATGTCCGAAATGGCTGACAAAATTAGGTAATAACACGAAACAAATGCAAGGCAATATAAGGTATATGTATAGTTTGGAAATTGTCACCGTTGCTCGCTCGCTCCGCTCTCTCGTAAAAATCTAGTCCAACCTTACAACCGAACCGACACGTTCGCAAATTCGAAATATGTCGCCACCATATCGAATACTGAACGCAAGATGGATTGGTTTTAGGTTAGGCTATAGTTTTCGAGCGAGCGCAGCGAGCGAGAGACGCGTAAAGATGTGTCACAAACCAACGGTTTGGCACATACGGACACTGAAATATTCGCACCAGCCCGAGGAGCAAGATCTCTTTATCGAATTGCCTACTGACAAATGTTTACAGTTTACCAATAGTTTCACATAAATAGTACTATTTGCACATAGTAAAGTGCAATGTGATGTCAGAAATGGCTGACAAAATTAGGTAATAACACGAAATATATGCAAGGCAATATAAGGTATATGTATAGCTTGGAAATTGTTATCGTTGCTCTCTCGCTCCGCTCGCTCGTAAATATTTAGTCCAACCTCACATCCGATCCGACACGTTCCCAAATTCGAAATTTGTCTCCACCATATCGAATAATGAACGCAAGATGGATTGGTTTTAGGTTAGGCTACAGCTTTCGAGCGAGCGCAGCGAGCGAGAGACGCGTAAAGGTGTGTCACAAACCAACGGTTTGGCACATACGGACATTGAAATATTCGCACCAGCCCGAGGAGCCGGAAGACTTTATCGAATTGCCTACTGAGAAATGTTTACAGTTTATGAATAGTTTCACATAAATAGTACTAATTCCACATAGTAAAGTGCAATGTGATGTCAGAAATGGCTGACAAAATTAGGTAATAACACAGAATATATGCAAGGCAATATAAGGTATATGTATAGCTTGGAAATGGTGATCGTTGCTCGCTCGCTCCACTCGCTCGTAAAAATCTAGTCCAACCTCACAACCGATCCGACACGTTCGCAAATTCGAAATATGTCGCCACCATATCCAATAATGAACGCAAGATGTATGGTTTTAGGTTAGGCTATAGCTTTCGAGCGAGCGCAGCGAGCGAGAGACGCGTAAAGGTGTGTCACAAACCAACGGCTTGGCACATACCGACGTTGAAATATTCGCACCAGCCCGAGGAGCCGCAAGTCTTTATCGAATTGCCTACTGACAAATTTTGACAGTTTATGAATAGTTTCACATAAATAGTACTATTTCCACGTAGTAAAGTGCAATGTGATGTCAGAAATGGCTGACAAAATTAGGTAATAACACGAAATATATGCAAGGCAATATAAGGTATATGTATAGCTTGGAAATTGTCACCGTTGCTCGGTCGCTCCGCTTGCTCGTAAAAATCTAGTCCAACCTCACAACCGATCCGACGCGTTCGCAAATTCGAAATATGTCGCCACCATATCGAATAATGAACGCAAGATGGATTGGTTTTAGGTTAGGCTATAGCTTTCGAGCGAGCGCAGCGAGCGAGAGACGCGTAAAGGTGTGTCACAAACCAACGGTTTGGCACATACGGACGTTGAAATATTCGCACTAGCCCGAGGAGCCGGAAGTCTTTATCGAATTGCCTACTGACAAATTTTGACAGTTTATGAATAGTTTCACATAAATAGTACTATTTCCACGTAGTAAAGTGCAATGTGATGTCAGAAATTTCTGACAAAATTAGGTAATAACACGAAATATATGCAAGGCAATATATGGTATATCTATAGCTTGGAAATTGTGATCGTTGCTCGCTCGCTCCGCTCGCTCGTAAAAATCTAGTCCAACCTCACAACCGATCCGACACGTTCGCAAATTCGAAATATGTCGCCACCATATCGAATACTGAACGCAAGATGGATTGGTTTTAGGTTAGGCTATAGTTTTCGAGCGAGCGCAGCGAGCGAGTGACGCGTAAAGGTGTGTCACAAACCAACGGTTTGGCACATACGGACATTGAAATATTCGCACCAGCCCGAGGAGCCGGAAATCTTTATCGAATTGCCTACTGACAAATGTTTACAGTTTATGAATAGTTTCACATAAATAGTACTATTTCCACATAGTAAAGTGCAATGTGATGTCAGAAATTTCTGACAAAATTAGGTAATAACAAGAAATATATGCAAGGCAATATAAGGTATATGTATAGCTTGGAAATTGTGATCGTTGCTCGCTCGCTCCGCTCGCTCGTAAAAATCTAGCCCAACCTCACAACCGATCCGACACGTTCGCAAATTCGAAATATGTCGCCACCATATCGAATAATGAACGCAAGATGTATGGTTTTAGGTTAGGCTATAGCTTTCGAGCGAGCACAGCGAGCGAGAGACGCGTAAAGGTGTGTCACAAACCAACGGTTTGGCACATACGGACATTGAAATATTCGCACCAGCCCGAGGAGCCGGAAGTCTTTATCGAATTGCCTACTGACAAATTTTTACAGTTTATGAATAGTTTCACATAAATAGTACTATTTCCACGTAGTAAAGTGCAATGTGATGTCAGAAATGGCTGACAAAATTAGGTAATAACAGGAAATATATGCAAGGCAATATAAGGTATATGTATAGCTTGGAAATTGTCACCGTCGCTCGCTCGCTCCGCTTGCTCGTAAAAATCTAGTCCAACCTCACAACCGATCCGACACGTTCGCAAATCCGAAATATGTCGCCACCATATCGAATAATGAACGCAAGATGGATTGGTTTTAGGTTGGGCAATAGTTTTCGAGCGAGCGCAGCGAGCGAGGGACGCGTAAAGGTTTGTCACAAACCAATGGTTTGGCACATACCGACATTGAAATATTCGCACCAGCCCGAGGAGCCGCAAGTCTTTATCGAATTGCCTACTGAGAAATGTTTACAGTTTATGAATAGTTTCACATAAATAGTACTATTTCCACATAGTAAAGTGCAATGTGATGTCAGAAATTTCTGACAAAATTAGGTAATAACACGAAATATAAGCAAGGCAATATAAGGTATATCTATAGCTTGGAAATTGTGATCGTTGCTCGCTCGCTCCGCTCGCTCGTAAAAATCTAGTCCAACCTCACAACCGATCCGACACGTTCGCCAATTCGAAATATGTCGCCACCATATCGAATAATGAACGAAAGATGGATTGGTTTTAGGTTAGGCTATAGCTTTCGAGCGAGCGCAGCGAGCGAGAGACGCGTAAAGGTGAGTCACAAACCAACGGTTTGGCATATACGGACATTGAAATATTCGCACCAGCCCGAGGAGCCGGAAGTGTTTATCCTATTGCCTACTGACAAATGTTTACAGTTTATGAATAGTTTCACATAAATAGTACTATTTCCACATACTACAGTGCAATGTGATGTCCGAAATGGCTGACAAAATTAGATAATAGCACGAAACAAATGCAAGGCAATATAAGGTATATGTATAGCTTGGAAATTGTGATCGTTGCTCGCTCGCTCCGCTCTCTCGTAAAAATCTAGTCTAACCTCACAACCGATCCGACACGTTCGCAAATTCGAAATATGTCGCCACCATATCGAATAATGAACGCAAGATGGATTGGTTTTAGGTTAGGCTATAGCTTTCGAGCGAGCGCAGCGAGCGAGGGACGCGTAATGGTGTGTCACAAACCAACGGTTTGGCACATACGGACATTGAAATATTCGCACCAGCCCGAGGTTCCGGAAGTCTTTATCGAATTGCCTACTGACAAATGTTTACACTTTATGAATAGTTTCACATAAATAGTACTATTTGCACATAGTAAAGTGCAATGTGATGTCAGAAATGGCTGACAAAATTAGGTAATAACACGAAATATATGCAAGGCAATATAAGGTATATGTATAGCTTGGAAATTGTGATTGTTGCTCTCTCGCTCCGCTCGCTCGTAAATATTTAGTACAACCTCACATCCGATCCGACACGATCCCAAATTCGAAATTTGTCTCCACCATATCGAATAATGAACGCAAGATGGATTGGTTTTAGGTTAGGCTATAGCTTTCGAGCGAGCGCAGCGAGCGAGAGACGCGTAAAGATGTGTCACAAACCAACGGTTTGGCACATACGGACACTGAAATATTCGCACCAGCCCGAGGAGCAAGGTCTCTTTATCGAATTGCCTACTGACAAATGTTTACAGTTTACCAATAGTTTCACATAAATAGTACTATTTGCACATAGTAAAGTGCAATGTGATGTCAGAAATGGCTGACAAAATTAGGTAATAACACGAAATATATGCAAGGCAATATAAGGTATATGTATAGCTTGGAAATTGTCATCGTTGCTCTCTCGCTCCGCTCGCTCGTAAATATTTAGTCCAACCTCACATCCGATCCGACACGTTCCCAAATTCGAAATTTGTCTCCACCATATCGAATAATGAACGCAAGATGGATTGGTTTTAGGTTAGGCTATAGCTTTCGAGCGAGCGCAGCGAGCGAGAGACGCGTAAAGGTGTGTCACAAACCAACGGTTTGGCACATACGGACATTGAAATATTCGCACCAGCCCGAGGAGCCGGAAGACTTTATCGAATTGCCTACTGAGAAATGTTTACAGTTTATGAATAGTTTCACATAAATAGTACTAATTTCACATAGTAAAGTGCAATGTGATGTCAGAAATGGCTGACAAAATTAGGTAATAACACAGAATATATGCAAGGCAATATAAGGTATATGTATAGCTTGGAAATGGTGATCGTTGCTCGCTCGCTCCACTCGCTCGTAAAAATCTAGTCCAACCTCACAACCGATCCGACACGTTCGCAAATTCGAAATATGTCGCCACCATATCGAATAATGAACGCAAGATGTATGGTTTTAGGTTAGGCTATAGCTTTCGAGCGAGCGCAGCGAGCGAGAGACGCGTAAAGGTGTGTCACAAACCAACGGTTTGGCACATACGGACGTTGAAATATTCGCACCAGCCCGAGGAGCCGCAAGTCTTTATCGAATTGCCTACTGACAAATTTTGACAGTTTATGAATAGTTTCACATAAACAGTACTATTTCCACGTAGTAAAGTGCAATGTGATGTCAGAAATGGCTGACAAAATTAGGTAATAACACGAAATATATGCAAGGCAATATAAGGTATATGTATAGCTTGGAAATTGTCACCGTTGCTCGGTCGCTCCGCTTGCTCGTAAAAATCTAGTCCAACCTCACAACCGATCCGACGCGTTCGCAAATTCGAAATATGTCGCCACCATATCGAATACTGAACGCAAGATGGATTGGTTTTAGGTTAGGCTATAGCTTTCGAGCGAGCGCAGCGAGCGAGAGACGCGTAAAGGTGAGTCA
>NW_026109595.1:0-26552 GCF_024516045.1 Bombus affinis
GTTTTGACTTTCTTCCGCATTATAATTTGAATCACTCGATTTATTCGACTAAAGATAATCAAGCAATAACCTCACTTTACACGTATTCTCATCACGTGAAATAGATCACATCAGGGATTTTCAAAAGTCGATGGAATATTAATGGCGATTAATTATTTATGGATGTATTCTGCACGGTTAAAGCAATCGCCTAGTGAATTATCGAGTTCCAGGAATATGAGCGGTAAACAGGATTGCAGCTATAAATGACTCTCTAACGTGTATATTAGAGATGAATTTGATCATTTATCCTCATAATATGAAATACGCTTTCAAGTGGAAATCATAATTAACAATTTCTGGCAGCGAAAAGTAAATAAATCGATACGTTTAAATCAATATTAGAATTTCTTAATATTTTTATCAAATATTTTTATCAAATATTTTAACATCGTAGAAGTGTCGTTGGAGAGAAATATTAGGTTGTTCCAAAAGTTTCTTTCGGTTTATAAAGAAATGATAGATGTACGATATTTTTTGCATTATATTATTTTATTCAATTATGTGCGATCCACCTTTCTCCAATTTAATATAAAATAACATAAAACAAAAAATGCTGTGTATCTATCATTTCTCTATAAAACGAAAGAAAATTTTGCGAAAATATAATAGAAATTTAGCTTTAACACAATATAAAAATGGATTGTTATGCCCCTAGGAGATAAGAACAATATGATTAATATTAATAATGAATACGTTAACGTAACGAAAAGCAGCTTTTGCAGAAGGCTATAACCTGAAAATGTTTACTAAAGAATGATAACATGAATTTTCTTAAGTACCCCATTTGATACTTAATCTGCTTTGTAAATACTGTACGTCCTAACTTTGAAAGAATGCAATTTTAGCCAGAATGTTTCAAATTACCTAGCCGTATTGTTTCCTTGTAATGTAATTTATATTTACATTATCTCGCGTAATTCTTTCCACTTTATTGACTTCTAAACGTTAATGTAATATAATTTTTATAATATAATTTTAATCGAAGTTATTTAAAATTTGTAGTATCTCATCCCTACTAGAATAATATTAACAAATGTGCAGAGCTCAAGTCGAATAACACCGGCTCAGATAAATGATCATCAAACTTACTTTTGTTATCGTCGATGTCAGTGATTTTGAACCAGCCAACGTCCATGGCAATCAATATTATTTAGCCGGTCTTAACGCAATGTAAAAAGCAAAAAAAAAGAGGAAGGAAGGAACAGGGAAGCAAAGAGATAAAACGAATTTTTCATTTTCTCGAAACTAGATCGAGTTTCAAGCTGCTCGTAAAAGAGTCTGTAGCCAATCCGACTAAATTCGACGAACCGCGCTTGAAAATTCCCAGAGAACTGTGATAACCATCGAAATCTGTACAATTTGTCGATTCATCGCTTGATTAAAAAATGGAACAAAATGAGGCTGATCAGCCGGCCTTTCAACTTCTAATGATCCCTATCGTTTTACCCTAGGTTGAATGCTACGATATAAGCCGAAACAGCTATAAGTAGGGTTCACGTGATTGCCGCCATCTATTATTCACGCGTTACACATTCGCCAGACAGACGCGTCTAACGGTTGACATTGTTTTCTACCCTCAGTTCCAACGCAATTACGTTGCTACGTGCAATCAAGTCTCGAGTGAAGCTAATGATAAGTTGTTGTTCGATCCTACACAATTACTAAAATTATTCAAATTAAACTAATTTAGTCTAAAAAAACAAGTAATTTCGTTATATATTTCCTTTCATAATAAGCCATGGTTGGAATATAGTAGCTGACGAAAATATTCGTATATTTGTAGAAACATTTTAGGGCTGTATTATGCATAACGGCACTATAGAATTAATACTGTAACAGAATTCTACTATCATGGTTATGCTGGTAATATTCGAAACAAATCTGAAAATCTATGTAGATGTTGTAAGATATTCAGTACGAGTACTGTGCATTACTGGTATGTACATAATCACGACGAGATAAGGAAGGTACTGTTCTCTATTGCTCATCGCTACCCGTTGCTAGTAGCAACGTACTATGCATATATATCTCGTAAAGATTTTAAATGTAGCCAACGAGACCATTTTTAATATTTGACTATCGTGACCCATTACAGTTTCATCACTTTCGATTAATTGAACACGACCCGCACCTTAAGACTAAAATACACAATATAAGTATGGCACAGAAAATCTTTTAAAATTTACGGACGACTATTTATGGTATTTAAAGGCAGCAAAGATAATAATTAGCTGCGGATTTTCCTCGAATCGTAGCATACAATATGGAATCTGATTATTAAAAATTACAGTGGAAATACAGTGGATTTCCATAAGATATTCGTGCTTGTGGCATTTTGGAAATAAATTCTTAACCCAAATGGACGACCTCGATACTCGAGAAATTTTGTGAAGCTGACGTCAATGGCGATATGTACTGTTGTTGTGCTATCATTTCATAGTAAGCTGTATTGATTGCACTTCTATTCACGGAATTGATTTATTCCACACAAAAGTTGACAACAATAATCGAAAAAAGAAAAATATATTACCGCCTTTCACATCAGCATACACAAGCACATAGGATTTCACACGAATATACACACTTGTAAATTCGACGAAACGATCAAATTTAATTATTTTTCGATTTTTCGGGCATCAAGTACTACATCAAACGTTACACATCAAACGTTAAAATACGGCGAGCATACAAAATGTACAAACCACTCTAAATTAATTAACTTTGAACGTTATTGATTAATTAAAACAAACCACTGTTGCGTTGAGTTTTACATTTTAAAAAGTTGTTATCCGTTTTTGCTTTGTTTAAAACTAAAAACAGGACTACGTTCATTGTAAGTCGTAAATATCCCTTTTATTTATTTAAACAAACAGATATTTAAACAAACAACTTATAAATATATAATTTATTTACGTATATTTGTAATATCTGTTTTATAAATTTGTACAACCATTTATCCATTTATCTATTTTATTTGCATATAATTTTTATAGACTTTTTTTTCTTTTTTCTTATTTTTTTTTTTTTTTTTTATTTAAGAACGAAAAATTGTGATTCTATTTTAAGACATGTCAGACTGAAGCGATACGCGATATATATTTCTATTCGGATTTCACCGTCGTCGTAATCGATGCTATTGGAAACGTTTCACGATAGACGTCTTACAAGCGCTTGCAATGTCCGTCATGTGTAAGGCTCTACCACTGAATCGCGGCTGCCATTTAGTGATTAAGGTCGATCACTTAGAGACGTTAATCCGCCATAATGGTGAGCAATACATCGAAGCCATTATTGAAAGCATAGTTACGCGTTAATTTCATCGATCTTATTCACAAATAGAAGTGTACAAATTATAGGATTTCCAAATATTTAGTTTAGTTAAAAGGAGATATGAAAATGACAGGTATATTCAAAGGATAAAACAGAACCGTACGATTGTAAAGTTTCAAATCATTATAACTATTTAAATTTGAAAAATCTTACTATATTTATACAATATATTTTTATTAAGAATGGAAGAAATTTCGAAAAATCCGCCAACACTTTTTACTATCGTCTTGAAGCACACCATATGTTAAGCTTCTTCGTCGTTACAAATTTTATCGCGGATGTAACGAACGTTTCGAACATGTAGCACGCACGCGTCAACGCCTACATTTGGATTTTAAATATATGTTTTATGCATTAAATGTATTTGTACTTTCTTGCGCAATTTCTTTTAATTTGTTACGATATGGAGGGTTTAATTACGTTTAAGATATCTATCTGAATCCTTTAAATTCAATGTTCTTTAAAACATTACGTTACGTAAAATAATCGTTTTTCCACTTTATTGTATCATAAAATAGTTACTTAAATTCATATTACTTAAAGAATCTTCCTACAGAAAGAATAAAAAAGAATAAAATCCTATATGTTAAATTTTACGTGGTTGATGGAATACATAGCGATGACGAGAACTAACTACAGACAACAAGAAACTATTAGCGAAGGCAACTGGTGACTATGAATGTCGTCTTTATAATATGTGGCGACTAAGGAGAACAACTACCAACTACGGATAACAAGTAACAACCAACTGTCTCGTTTCTAAGGGGCAACTAACTTGCAATTATCCTCCTTTGATGGTTCCTGTAGCGTGATATACGTCTTGAACGTAGTTAAAGAATATGGTCGCTGCTGAATGGCGATTTGACAGCAAGGCGATCCCGCCAGTTCAAAGCTTGACATTGCAAGCTACCGAAGACCATTAATCTTGTTATCGAATATCTAGCTTTCAGAAGAACCCTTGTGATATGATATGACGTCATGACATTTTTATGACGAAGATGAACAAACACCGACCTCTAACGAAACAAATTTTTATTAAGTGCCGTATGTGGGTTGCAGGCCGGCCAACCAAGGAAATTTATCGAATGTATAAAGTAAAATATATACGAATATATTGGATATATCATAAAATGCCCGCGTTATATCGTCTAAAGAAAGCTAAATTTAAGGAATTAAAAAATTGAAATACCAATTATAAGAGAGTTAATTAAATTCAAACCTATCGATGGTCTCATAAAGACCTATATTTCCTGGAAATTGATATCTTTCGAATTCTAAATTCTCCTTAGAAAGTATCATAGAGAAAATATGAAACTTGAAAAGTACATCACGCTGATGCCTCGATAAACCGTCGTGTCGATAAATCCATGTGTCCGAGCGATGAATTTTCCCCAAACAACAAAAAACTGAAGGGAAATCTTCTTTGAAGGACGTGACAAAAGGTAGGGGAAGCGGGAACAATGATCACGCGATAAACTGATGGTGTACGTATAGAACGTGTACGTATAGAACGTTGCGAGAGAATTATCGAGAAACAAAAAAAGAAAAAAATAATCATTGGCCGGCGCGACTATACGCTGTCGACGGGCAAACAGCGACTGAGACTAACTGAAACGAACTCTGTCGCAGTACGAGCACGGGCTGCGTTCGCGGGTCGATCGAACACGTTCTGCGCCTCTCCTCGGCACCGGCGTCAAAGCCACCCCCGATGGCTGCAACGCACTGGTGCACTTGGTGGTCCTTCCTTTTTCGTGTGATATTATACCAGCATCTGTGATGCCATTTCAAAGACCGCAATCAAAGCATTAAATGCCAGATTAAAGCGACGCGATAATATTACCCCAATATTCGTCCGTAAATGTTACCGTATAGATGTTTAATGCTTTATTATGCTTCGATAAAGCAATAACACAGAAATAATTGCATTATTATGCTTCGAATAATTTACTATCACATGAATCGTTCCACAAGAAAACATATGTTTCACTTTTCCCCGTAGTATGATTGTAATTTATAACAAATATTTATAATTTATAATTTAAAATATTTATAATTCACTGAAAGTATCTTCCTGTCACGATTATAGGCGTAAAATGTCAAATTAAAAGTACCAAATTAAAAACATATGGTATCCCGAAACCAAACGTACGACATGGCGAATCACGATGATACGATAAAAATTGATCTATGTCTTGATTTATTCAAACAGAACGAACTTACTCGAACTTTTCCAGAATAAACGATTTATCCGATAATATCCGTCACTAGCTTCTCTTCCTTCAACGGTAACAACTGACACCGAAAGCTCGAGAGACCCGAACGGTGAGACGTACCCAGAAGCAATGCAGTTACCTGGGCAAAGAGTCCCAAAGACCAAGGACGTAGGAAATTTCGAGAAACGGAAATGGAAACTGGAGTGGCGCGTCAATCAGCACTGACGGAAACTAATAAAAATGGAAAAAACCAAACTAATTCGTTTCACAAATTATTAAAACGATATTATTGAAAATTTCACTCGATTTTCTCACTGCACACGTCAATATTTGTCGAAATATCAATATTAAAAAGTTAATAAAAAAAAATATCCTCTTTCTTCATACCTGTCTTTCTCCCGGGCGGCGAAGGAATACTAGAATGTTCGAGAACAACGGATACTTTTTGATTTTATCTCAATATCAATTTCAATCTTTTTAAACGAAATATAATCTGAACGATGAAACGTTTGATCAAATAATGTTCTTCGTTCGATGCTAAAGGAAATTGAGAAGAAACATCGAAAATTCGTTAATAAAACGAATTTCTTTGTTTCTGTTAGATAATAAACTTGATATACGTATTGGTTTTTAAAATCAATATAGCTAACCAATGGGCACACTTTTAACAAGGGTGATGGAACATACCAAAAATCTTTCAAGATGGTCTTGGCAACGGAAGAGTCGAAAATATGACAATTATGAATGAAAAATTCTAATATTTTACAGCTGGCAACGATAAACAACTCCAGATATTCTCCTAATTAATTTACAACAAATTCGCGTATATGATCGATAGCTGACGTCACTGTGTCCCACAGCCCTTGTAAAACGATAAGAATTTCCTGGGAAACTTGTAGCCACGAAATGAAAAAGATGATAAAACTTCTAACAAGAGTACTGAGACGAGCAACTTTGTACTTACCCCTTCGGAGTAGGGAACGTGATTAAACGTCCGCGAGTTCGAAACTTTTGTAAGTCACTGCACGGCCGCTGCTTATGGTGGAAATGTAATAGATATAAGTACAGAGCGCGTGAGCGAACTAAAAACGCGATATAGGGGTAAAGAGAGAGACCGTTCCGTCCTTCTCTAATGCCCGCGTACTTGTACCGGAAATGTGTAACAACGGTAAACGAGCGCCGTCAGTGTCCACTAGTGTGCATGCCTGATTAAACAAGGACAGAAAATGCTTATATACAGCCTTCTCTTTCTATTTCCATGTCGCATCCATCTTACTATACAGTAGACAGGATTCGACTATTCCATCATTATATTCGCACCCTGCTTACGTGTGAACTAACATTGCCATGACAACAAATCGTTCGTCTCCTGTTTGATGCTCAGTTTTCAACGGAGTTGAAGGGAAACTTTATAAGAGAAAGGAAGTGACGGATTGTCTCAAAGTAATAAACGAAAATTCTCGTAACTATCGAAAAACGATAGTCAATACAAGGATATCATTATCACATTTAAAACTATTACAATGAACGGTGATTTATCGCTGCAAGGTACCACAAATAAGATATCTCATAATTTGCGAAAAGACTTTGGAACTTCCATGACAGTCATGAGTGTGTTTTGTCATTGATTTGCCATATTGCGTTTTTCACAATTGTTGTTCATTTTTTGTGATATTTTACACTCGCACATAGTATCTATGATTTTTTCTTTCGATAATTCTTATAATTATTGTCAATAATTAATTATTTATAACCATTTACGCTGTATTATATATCATTAAGATTTATCTTTGCACGTATCAAGATAGTAGATAACAAAATTATGTTTATATATTTATATTATGTGTATATATTTAGATATCTTCTTAGTTGCAATTTTTTCGAATAATATCGGCGACCAATCGAAATAGAAATTAGTGCGGAAAGAGGGGAAGGAACCAAAATTTGAAAATCGACATCGGTAACTCAGTAGTTATAGAGTAACTCAATCGATAACGTAGATTAACTAGTTATAAATGAAAATATATTTAAATTCAAACTTTAAAAATTAGAAATTAAAAGGCAGAAGGCAAAAAATTATCGCCGAGGATTTATATAATAATAAATAGACAGTACATTCTTTTTGTCTGTCTTACCTAGAAATAAAACAGTTAATTGATGATTATCGTATAGTGTGTACTCATAGCATAAAATTTGTTCAATGAATTAAAAATTATATTTTTTAGATATGTAGACATTAGCGATGTATTAATCCGGGAAGCTCGTCTACCTCGGAAATATCGAGTCTGCGACAACGTCGATTTGGAAATTATTCTTACAGAATATGAAAATTATTACAAGATGAAATTCCAAAAATATCCTATATTGTGCAAGAAAATAACTGAAAAGGAAATAAAGACGAGGGAAATGACAAATGCGAACAAAGTGTAAGAATTTAAATTATTTAACACTATTCAACGTTCTCAACGTATTCAACGTATCGATTACAATATCATTCAATCTTTGAAGAAGTAGTAAAACGTGTCAAATCTGTTAGCAAACAAACGAGAAGTGAGTCTGTATCTGGGTCTGTGAAAGGGAGGAATGCACAACAGAAGATGAGGGGTGATGCTACGGATGATATTAATCTCGCAATGACAGTGACATCAATTTTCGCCAATGAAAGCGATGAATCTTCATCAGAAGAGGAGAGCTATTTAACATCTTAATGGAACAATCCACGCAATCAAAGATATCAAAATAGGCTCAGAAGCTTTATATAGACAATCTGGAATTATGGAAGATTATTGAAGACATTTCATGCGTAAGTTATTTTCGATTAATATACGTATTGTAAATACTGATTTCAGTAAAGCTTTAAATAACGAATTACATAACACTTACGGAAATTAATACGGAGATTATGCGCCATTTCATCTTTGTATTGTCGTAGGAAATCATACTGACAAAATTAAATGTATATTGGGACAACATCGTAGGCCTAGAGGAATGTAAATCTGCTATTAAGGAGGCCATTGTGTATCTCCTCAAGTACCTTATCTTTTTTAAAGGCCCATTTTCTCCCTGGAATGTCAATGCACCTTTTTTAACATAACGGCCAGCTCATTGGTGAGCAAATGGAGAGGTGATTCCGAGAAGTATATCCGTGTAAGTTGATTTCCTTTGTCTATGAAGAAGAGATTCTGGAATATATCATATATAATAATAATCATATATAAATAGAATAGTTACATTAATACATTTGTTAAACTGAACAGGTTTTATTTGAACTTGCCTATAATTTTTCGCCTACAATTATTTTTATCGACGAGATTGACTGGATAGGCACAAATAAAGGAGTAAACTGTACATTGTCTGAACCTGCAAAGAGATTCAGATCAGAACTTCTTTCTAGATTGGATGGATTAGTATCTAACGAAAATTCTAATGTAGTTCTTTTGGCTGCAACTAATTGCCCTTGCTATGTATATCACGCTATTTCAATGTTTTCTAAGTAGAAAATATCTTAATATCATAATTATTCATTATCTTAATCTTAATTATTGTGTTGTGCGGAATATTCCTTTGTTATTATTAATATAACAGAACAATAATATTTATTGTAAATATATTATTAGGGACATTGATGCAGCTTTACGCAGATGCCTTGAAAAGAAAATATACGTATCATTACCAAATGAAGTTACTCGACTTGGTATGTTCAAATTATACCTTAGCAACCAGTTATTAGAGAATATGGATATTGTAAACCACATAATAAAATCTACTGAAAAATATTCTTGCGTGGATATAAAATTGCTTTGTAAGCAAGCATGGCTGCTCGAAATAAGTCCAATATGGGAAAAACTTGAAAAAAAAAAAAAGAAAAAAGAAACATCTGTTACGACTTTGAAATATGAATTAAAGAATTATGAAATAATAGCAAAATTGTTAAAAAACAATGTCACCTACAGTTACGGATGTGGATAGATATGAAGCGTGGAATAAATATGTATGCCATAAGAACATATTTTAAAAAATATAAATGCTTATCATATAAAAATATAAAAATATAAAAATATAAAAATATAAAAATATAAATGGTTATAAATTATTAATATAATTATCGTTCGAAAAATTGTTCGTGTGCGTGCATTTATGTGTGCGCACGCGTTATAAACAAGTTTGAAATGTTCGTTCTACATATATGTATACGTGGTATACATCTTCCCTTATAATATATAATATGTGTAATCTGAGTGGTAATATCTCCACGTATTACATATGTGTTAGTGTATTTTATCGATAATCTGTCTTTTATTTCCTCTTATCTTATTAACGCATGTATGGGCGCGTATATGCGCCGGGCGAAAGCTATGGTTATATATGGGATTGTTAACAAATAAAAATTAATCTAGGTGTTATTAAAGAAATTTGTTTCACCTTCTAAACTTTTTGATGATTGGTTTACTTTGAATATTTTGCATATTTTTGCATATCATGAGCATTTTGTACATTTCTATACATTCAAACTTTCTATGAATATAAAATGATCCGCACTACTATCTACTTCATAGTATACTCTATACGTTTAAAATGCTCCATTAGAAGCTTAAATCTATCAAAATACAGCTCCTAGGGAAATGTGAATTTTCACATGAACACATAATATCGATTTTCTCATTGAAACGTATAGGCAGGTATATACTAGCATAAGCCACCTTCGGCATTTGGCCGTATGATGCAGCACTAGCTCTGTAACATAGAAAACCATAGGCGTCAGTTCTTCTTATTTCCTCTTTGATATATGTTTACTTTAATGTCACTTATTCAGACGCTTGATACATTGTCGGAATGAAATTTTAGTAATGTGCAAGTAATTTTGAGTAGATTAATAAAGTATAATAAGATATTAGATTCATGTACATAGATTCAAGTGACATCAATCTTTATGTCCAGTATATACATGTGTATTGATCTATAAGTCAGTGTTAAAATAACAAATAAATGGCAGAAGAAGGAAAGAAGATTTCCTTCGGTTTTGCGAAATCTATTAAGAAACCTGTGTTAAAAAATGCTATTCCACAAGAAAAAAAGAAAGTTGATTACATTGAATGCCTTGATGAGAAAGGTATTAAAGTAATAGGGTGAGTTCAAAAAGTAAAATTTATAATCAAGAAACATATAACCTCAACCTAACCTATAAAAATCACCAATAGCGGAATATATATATTTGAAAACAATTTTTTTATTTCAATGAGGAAGAAAAAAAAGATGAACCTCTAATTATTCCATTACTAGGTTCAAAAACCTGGCATGATAGAATTCTTAATAAAATAGATGCAGACATTTTCCTTCCGAAGGCAGATAAGGAAAAGGTAGGAGACGCTAGTGTTAACGAGGCAAAATCAAAGCTATCTAATGGAAAAACATCGCCAATAATATCAATAAAGAAAGAGCCAGTTGAAGATAGTGAAAATAAAGTTGTTACTTTAGAAGAGCAAGCGACTAAAGAAATCATTGGGGAACTTAAGTCAAAGAATAAATATGAAACTAAAACAAATGATTTAACTTTACCTTTAGTAGAAGATGAATCATTAAGAGGCAAAGAACAGGTACGTTATCAACATATTGATGTGCAATGCACAGATGTATTACATTTGCATATTATAAATATCGTTTTGTATTTTTCAGTCTACGTTAGAAGATTATGAAAAAATTCCTATTGATGCTTTTGGTGTAGCAATGTTAAGGGGAATGGGATGGCAACCAGGAAAGGGAATTGGTTGAAATGAAAAGTATGAATTTTACTCTGGATTAAATTAATTATATGTATTTAATACATCACTTATTGGAAAGTAAACAGAGAACATCATTTTTTATTTCACAATCGTTTATTCTAACTATTACAGATTAGTAGCAGCTGTCATACCAGAATTACGACCAAAAGGTATGGGTCTTGGAGCAGACAAAGTAGCATTGCAGAAGAAAAATACAGATTTCAAAAAAGAAGAGGAAGAAGTTAAAATCGAGAAAGGAACATTTGTGAAAATTATAGCTGGAGAACAAAGTAATAATTATGGTCAAATAGAAGGATTCGATGATGATGCAGGAAGGCTCATAATAAAACTAGCTCTTGGTGGAAATATAATATCTGTAAATGAATTTATGGTACAGCCAGTGACTAAATCAGAATATTCTAAGAACTCAAAAGTTCAAAGTTAATATGAAGTGTTAGTTTTTCATTAAGGGACATTTAAGAAAATAAATTTGAATTGACATATACATATAAAGACATAATCGGACATGTAGAAAAACTAATTCAAGAGTACCTGTAAGTGTGTTGTTGCATGCAATTTTTTAAAAGTCCCTTCTAATTTTATATAAAATATGATAAATGTAGAGGTTTTAGATTTCAGTATTTTATGGGGTTAATTTCAGATACAAAAAAGTATGAGGAATATAAGGACAAGGAATCCAAGGGACTCAAGCAAAAGATGGATAGAAAAAGATCAATGTCCCCTGACCCCGAAGACGGTGAAGAACAAAAGTAGTAATAAAAGAAAGAAAATCGGAAGTACGATGCACAATAAGAACAAGTATGATAAAGTGGGGGATAAAAAATCAGAAAGACGAAAAAGGCGCTCCGAATCTAATGATGACAGCGATAGTGATTCTGAAAAGAAGAGACGGAGAGAAAGAAGTAACTCTAATAGTAATGATTCTTATAAATTAAAAAGATTGAAGAAGTCAAAGAAACGTAAGAAGTACGATTGCTCGTCTGAAAGATCAAGTAAAAAACGAGACGACGAGAAAGATCAAGATCTCGATCATTTAGTAGGCAGTAATATTTTCCAGGAACGTATTCGGTCATTTTACTTTCAAGATAAATTGTACAATTTTATTTATACAGATTTTATAATAAAGTGTATTTTTACAAAAGTATATTTCTTTTCTTACCCTTAACTGAAAATTACATTTAATTATAATATGTAATAATGTTTACAATTACATCAAAGTTAATGTCCTAAACTTTATCAATAATTATTAAAAATCCCCGCGTATTGCTTACGTAATGTTGATATCGAGTAATACCATACATAACCTCAAAGAACATTATGATACTTACGAACATCGTTAAACAAGTAGTGCGAACGATGTCGAGTAAGTATTCACTATGTATAAAGTATTTATAAATAAAAAGTATGGGAAATATATAACCGAGTGTATTTAACTTTTCCAACATTTTAGCATTTCGCTTGGCGTTGGTACAACTTCAAGTAAATGAAGTAAAAAGCAAAAATGTAGAGCGGGCAGTTTCCTACATTTCAAGCGCGAAAGAGCATAATGCTGATATTATCGCTCTTCCTGAATGCTTTAATTCACCATATGGAATACGTAATAATTTGTTTCTTTTTCTAATAATTTATTATATGTATAACAACTATATAGAAAAAAGTAAAAGTAGACAAATTACCTTAACGTTCATACTTCCATAAAGATTGTGAATTGACTCGAGAATATAGAATTTCCCCATTTTTATGATTATCGTGATTTTTGTATAAATATATTTTTTAAGATACTAATAATTAGATACTTATAAACTAGTATTATCAATTATTTTGTATTTATAATTCCACCTATAATAGTTAAAAATTAAAGTTAGTTAAAATCTAACTTTATGTTTCAAAAAGTACTAGCAAAGTCGTTAAGTAACAAGTCACTGGTACTGACCCAAATAGCATGATTGTAATTAAACATTTCTAAATATTCATTTTTCATCTTGAACCTGTAGAAACAATTTATTATATGTACTATTATCTAAGTAATTATATATTTAAGTAAATCTAAATATAAAATTTAGTTATTTTAATAATTTAAAAAATAAAAAATTGACAAACATTTCAACCTAATTTATGGTTGGAACAAAGGACAGTTATTTTTCATTAATTGAAATATTGCAATGCAGAATAGTTTCCAAAATACGCCGAGAGTATTCCTGATGAAACGGTGAAACGAGCGTTGCTTTATCGAAGGCAGCTAAGGAAAACAGCATTTATGTAGTTGGTGGTACGATACCTGAAATAGAGGGCGATAAATTGTACAATACCTGTACTATTTGGGGTCCCGATGGAACTTTGATAGCAAAACACCGGAAGGTAAATAATATACCTCCATGTGGCTTTGAAATTGAAAATATTGGGGTGGAGAAAGTGACTCTATCTAGGAATAATTTAGGAATATGCATATGTACATACGTGTACTATAACCAATTCTATAATTTAAAAAATATGTTATAGGTTTATAAAATACGTTTTGATACGAGAAACATACATTTTTGTCGTAATATAATATATAAATTTTTGTACAATATATTTGTTTTGTAATATAAATTTTTCACATAGGAAAAAACTTATTTTTTCTTAAAAAATATTCCTTCTCAAATATTATTAAATGATAAAACTTTTTAATAAAAGAAAGTGATAAAAACGCTGTCAGTTATTAAATAAAAAACAATTAAAGTTTAGAAGTTCGTAACATTGATGTTAAATTACAAAAGTTACAGCAATAGAGTTAGCAACTATATTTTTATGTTATTAGGTACATCTATTCGACATCGACATTCCCAACAAGATTACTTTCCGAGAGAGTGATTCACTCAGTCCTGGTAATTCCCTAACAATGTTTGATGTGAAGGGCTGCAAAATAGGTATTGGCATTTGCTATGATATCAGATTCGAGGAAATGGCACGCATTTATCGGAACAAAGGTACAGTAGCTTAATCGAACAATACTTAACTAGCATGAAAGTAACTATCTTTCTTAAATATATTCTATATAAAATATAATCAATATAATCTGTAACTCTGTATAAAAAGGAGCTTAATTTAAAAAACCAGTATATTCGCTGAAAATGAAATAAATAAAAGAATTAGAAGCACGACAAGAGGACTGTTCTCGCATATTCATAAATTATGGAATATGGACTGTGCAGCTACAAAGTTAACTAAAATTCAGTGGTCTCGTATTTCCCATTTCTCTGTGTTAGGTTGCCAAATGCTGATATATCCGGCGGCATTCAATATGACCACTGGACCACTGCACTGGTCATTACTTCAGCGTTCCAGAGCGAATGACAATCAATTATACGTCGCCTGTATATCACCGGCTCGTGTTCCTTCAGCAAGTTATGTCGCATGGGGACATACACAGTTGACAAATCCCTGGGGGAAAATCCTTTATGATTTGGAAACTCAGGAAAATATGGTGGTCACCGATATCGGTAATTTCCAGCTTAACATTAAAAGCGAGAAATCCATGATGTAATTAACTTTTAGTCTCGTTGGTTCATCGATTTTGCCGGCTCCCTCTGTATTTGTTGAATTTATTAGCAAGCATTACTTATTACTTCGTATGTTTTTCTTTTCTCTCAGATTTGAAAGTTGTTGAGGAAGTAAGGGCTCAGATACCTACATTTTCTCAAAGACGTACGGATTTGTACGACACTGTCTATAAAAAGGAGTAACTCTACACTGAAACAGAAAATGTTTTCTTATAATATTTCTACTACAATACCGTTTTTTTTTTTTTTTTTTTTTTTTATGACTTATTACTAATTACTTATCATTTGTACTAAATGAATAACTCAATTAAGAAAACCAAAATGTTATAAATAATAATCTGTATATCTTGTGTATCAATATGTAATTGGATATTGTAATAATATTGGAATGTCTTTGATCAGGGATATGATAAAGAACACGCGAAGACTACGTTCTTTTGAACATCTTTAATATCCATCATTTATAACATTAAACATCTTTTTAAATATTTAGATAGATTAATACGTAACTCTTTATATATATAAACATTAATTTGAAGTTACAAGCTTAGAGAAATTGGTCGATTAATATTTATAGATCGGCTGTCTTGATGAAAGGCTTAAAGAAAGCAAAAACATAACAATGTCGCAAATATAATTTATAGTTTAACTTCTTTCTTGTATCTGTCTGCCTTTCACGATGTTTTACCAATTACAATAAGTAATTTCGACTTCTTTGCGCTCCGTTTTAACGCATTCGAGACCGAAAGAAATTCATATCAATCAGTAGGCATAATATATATAACTGTACATAATATATTATAGTATAACATAGTATATAATTTTATATTTTAAAAACATGAGGCATAAAATTTAAGATTGTCATCGACTTAAAATTAAAATATGAAAAGAATATTCCAGAGAGAGAAAAGCACAGTATCATTCTAACAAAACATTCAGATCGTACTGACACCCAGGAATCGTATTACAATAAAATCTCGGTCTCGAATGAATTAACACGAACGATTAACATGAAACACACTTGCGGCTTAAACACCTTCGATATCGAGGAAATTCAAACTTTACAAATAAAAGCAGCCTGTTCCTCTTTCCACCACAGACTCTCATACCATATCCGCTCTTATCCAGGCTTTTACTTGAAATCTCTGTCTATTTACAATTTAAATTTACCCGGACCACTCGTTGAGTCGGCAGCCCTTTATAAATATATAATGAACCCAGAACATATACCTGTGCCCCTAGCTGGTATCAGCTCTAGTAACGTTCATACCGGAACTTTCATACGACGCCAATTTGTCACGCGTGAACATCGATTCTTTCAGGGGTCACGGCTTTATGGGATTATATCCTTTAAAGTAATTAAAGTGATACTAATGATACAGAATTTTTTACAAATATTTAATATGTCCATAAAATAGGAAGTTTCGTGCTCTCTTATTTTATATTAATTATAAATTAGTAAGTTTTACATTTGTTATCTATAGATTTAATAAATTATTAAAATTCCATGAAGACATATTCTGGAACACATTAGAAGATTTTGCTGTAATTTACAACGGATGCTCCGAGTACGAACAGGCAGTAAACGAACAAATAGAAATTCAGGCTATTGTGGTAGTATAGCTCACGTGGGATTTTAAGCTCGAATTGGACTTAAACGTTACGATCGTCGTGAATAATTACGATATATACCCTGTACGACGAGCAGAGAATCTTAAATTATTAACGGCAATTCCTTTGTGCAAAGTGCAATTTTATTAACGGCCTGTAACGAATGAACGGCTCGTTTTGAATAAAGTTTACATTTAGAAAGTAAACACAGAAACACATTTTAAGAAACTAAGATATCGAGTTCTACTTGTAAACATCAAGTGCTCTTCGTTTGAGAAGATTACGAGTCTCTTCTTCGATAACGACATTAATTAAGAAGTTTCGATACCGTTTATGACATTAAGATCTCATTAGTAAAGTTATATCATTAAAATCTTACTGTTCCTAGAGAATATAATATAGTTAAAACTTCCAGAGGATCAACAGGTAAAGAAATTGTTGATAAAAGCATTGTTAGTGACAACTGACTGTAATCGATATCTGCTGGGTGAAGTTGTGTGTTCTGAGAATCTGTGTTAATGCAAGGATTCTGTTACAAATCATCAACTAAAGAGCCAGCGGGCACGTCCGACCGATCGATCGATACCACGAACCTCGAATGAATTAACGCTCAAGGTGGAACGGATTTAATAGATCGAGTGTTAGTGTAATTTGACACTTTGTTTACACTTGCTTTATGCAAACAAAGTTTGATGTTCTGAACTCGATGGTTATAAGATCTTATTGAAACTCCAGTATTTCACCCGCACGGTACGACACTTTGTTGATGATTGTCCTTGTATGTTGTTGATACTCCCCATCAGCCGTTAAATTTTGTTCGTCTATCGTACTTTTCTAGCCAGAGGTTTTCCCTGATGTTTTTCCCTACTGTCTAAGTCATCAGGTTTGCAGCTCGGGGAGGACAGATAATTCGGAATTTCCCAAAGGAAGGAGAGGTGCCGTCCGAGCCATAAAGGGACGGTCACTCAAAATGCCGAATAGATTCATTTAAATAATTATGAGAAACAAGTAAGTTTTGTAAGCACAAGTTTTCAAATGTTATAGTTTGAATCTGTTCTTATAATTTTAAAAAGACCTTACAGCCAGGATCTCTAAAAAATTCGATGAAAATTCTCATGAGACATCAATTGAAACAATTAAACGCAACAGAGAATGGGTATAATCATATAATTCCTCCCCATTTCAAAATTCATTCATATACATCGATTTTTGTTTTCATATTTGTTTTATGTGTGAAGAATATGTATTTATTGGCATCAAAATATTTTCTGTTTCAATTCCTGGTCATTTTAGATCGAAACTTCCAAATATCGTTGATTAAAAATTTTTTAATTTTTAAAATGAAAGGCACTAGTTATAGGACAAAAAGTTGTTTCAATTATTTGAACATTCTGCTTCATTCCTACAATAACATATTTTATTTTAAATGAAAACAAGAAACAATACTATTGTGTATAAGTTTAACGGAGTGACACAGGTGATTTGTAGCTAACACTGTAGCTAACATAGTTTCTGCAATATACCCTTTAATCGAATAGAAACAAGGGGATTTTAGAAATTTCTATTAACCGACAGTATTGTCAACAAGTTTTAACAATGACTGAAGGTTGCAAAATTAAATATAAAATGATTTATTAATAGCATATGCAGTGTTAAATTTGTAAATAAGCAGTTTATCTTTTAAGAATAACAAAGACACCAGAAAATAAAAATAAAGAATATTCTAATTATATTGCAAACTAACGAATAATGTAAAGAATTTATTTTTGTTATCTATATCACAGATTTTAGGTAAAATATTAATTTACTTATTATTAGGAGATTGAATTTGAAATATAATTATAATTTATAAGGGACACCTTTAAACTAGCAGATATTTGGTAGCAGTTCTCTAGCCTTTGTACAATATAACACAGTTCAGTTTAATTGAGTTTAATACCTTTGACCAGCCAGTTTCCAATTTCATTTATGGCATAATCTCCTGACAATTTCATACCCTTCGAAAGAAACACGATTTTCTATTATTGTTTTACAATCGCGGAATATGATCAGTGTTTCAATTAAGCTCCACTGTTTTAATTTCCCGTCTACGCACGATGTGGGTACACCGTTTTTTTGTTGTTTTTAGATACAAGTGACGAGAAATTATGAAATGATATTTTAAATTTAAACTGATTTCATTCATTGATTTATTGTAGCGACAATGGTAACTTGTTTAAATAAAGATTTTATAAATAAAATATTTAAGGTCTAAAATAATAAATTAACACATGTGAAAACATTAAAGCTGTTACCCTTATTCATGGTCTTGTTGGAACGTGTTTAACGAGCGTAACGTAGGCGTGAAAACGAAAACGTTGAGACTCTTGTGGCGTAAAAAGACTGAATTCCTCATAAAAATACAAGAAACGAATACAAGAAACGTGCACATAGTTTATTCTCGACCTTGGATACATAGAACCAAAAAAAAAAAAAAGAAAAAAAAAATGGGTTTTCTGAAACTTTCGTTTCTCGTGATGAGTACTTTATGATGCAATAAAAAATTTTGTCTGAAAATTATACTCAAGATCAATTTCATGATCCATTTTCTCTAACAGATCTCCATCTTCCACAGCTATAACAAATAATTTTTTCACACTCTATACATTTAACATCGATTATAATTCTGATAATTGAAACACCGAACATCAATGTGTTTATTCACTACGCTAACACAGATAACAATTAACAACTTTGACAACTTCCTGGACACCCTGGGCAATAGATTCATAGCTGGATTCCTCGGCTGATCTCTCCTCTGATCATTCCCCCGTGATAGTAACATAAATGTCCCCTCCTATTGAACCCTTCACTTGTGCAGAGATCATAGAAGCAATCAGTCGCCTAAACCCCAAGAAAGCAGCAGGTCACCACCTAATAGGAAATAAAGCAATCAAGTAACTTCCGATAAAAGGGATTGCACTGGAAAAAAACAAGAGATTAAGAAAAAATTCTGAAAGAGACACAAATCAGTAGTATTATTTTATATTACGTTGCGAATTACTTTTCAAAGTAATTCGCAAGTAAGTAATTTCAAAGTATTTCAAAATATAGAATAAAAAAAATTAAAATATTACAATTACCATCAATAAGCTCAGCGTCCACATATGACTATGTGACACATAGTGATTGACGCTTCCAGATATGGGACTATGGTTCTGAAGTGAACCATTTCTGGGTGAGTCATCGACGGTAGTGACATTAAATTCGATCGGATCTTCTGTGGGGTTTAGGCATTCGATGTTGCAACATCTGCGTTCATACCGGAACTTCTTGCACTTCTGTAATAAAAAGAAATCGATTAATTGTACGGATCAATCGTCACTAGACTATTTGAAAATTCAGGTTATTCAAAGAATGAAAGAAGAAGGAATTGCTCCAATTCCACCATTGCTTTAGCAAAACTAGTATTTGAGAACCATTAGTCAAATATATTATAACACTAATACTAATACTAACGGTTTCACCGTCGAAAAGTGGATCTTTCTAGCATGTCTACGCAAATGAAGGTTGGAGGGGGGGAGGGGGAGGGGGGAACTGTACATGCGCCAAACACCTTTACGTTCGTAATTTTTCACACAAATTTACAACTGTAGGGAAAAAATTATCTCTGATGTTTCAGATGTTAGAAATTGACAATATCGCATAACGGAATGCTGTGTTCTAGATATTCTATTTTTGTTACGAAAGTGGTACAAACGAAGTCCACTTAAGAATAGTACAACAAAATCGGTTGACGTTAGGTTATCATGCAGATATCGCGGCTTTTGCTTTGGAAAGCACGCAACTGCCAGTCTCGTCGTCCCTTGTAAACGAGAGAAAGATATTGTAATTGGTCGGGATTAACATAAAACTCGTCGCATGCGATCAGATGGCCTGAATGTTTAAAAAACGAGAGTAGAGTGCGTGCTACGTGGTTCTAACAGTTTAGGCGGAAACTAATTATTGTAACCGGAGCCGAGATATGTAGCGATATTACTTTCCTCGACAAAGCGTATAAGGTGAGGAAAGAATCGCGATAAGGTAGAACAAGAGACAGGAATTCTTTACGTAAAGCAGATCTGTCAACTAGATAGAGATCCTACAGCTATAACTACAGTGAATCCGTACTCTGGCGAATTGTCGTTTCACAAATAAAGCTTCTGAAAAACGGAATTCATAGAATATAACTGCTGTTGTAAGAATCTATATATCTGATTTTGCTGCCGTATTTGTCAGAACGTTTGTTTATCAAAAAAACGCATCCTCTGTAATCTTCTGTAGTTTAACAAGGCACAGTTAATAAAAGAGATAGAGCGTTAAACGGTGACGATTTAATCACAGTTAAATAGATATTGGTCTCTTTAGTTAAAATGCCCTATGATTTATTTGCATCATTTTTTTTCCATGCAATTTAAAATATTTAAATAAACAATATTTACCAAATATTCAAATATTTAAAGAAACAGTAGTCCATACAATATAATTTTATTTGATGGTTATTTGATATTTAATATTTTGGTTTACATACAAAATTGAAATTATACTTTGCTTGAGGACAAAAATTCTAATTGCATTCCTAACATATACCAATAATTATTGATCGAAATAGAAAGAACTGCAGGACTAGGAAGATTACTTAGCATCTTATATAGCCTGGCAAGGCTCGAACGTTTTATCTTCCTGTAGATTTTCTTTGCTTTTAGACTTTCCTTCCATTTCTCTGAATTGGTATCTTCTGTACACTATTTATAAAAGAAGAATAAATTACATGTTACATCCAAGTTACCAATCCAAATAATTTTAAGTAAGAAAAGAGATCTAATGCAGCAGTTTCCACTTAAATATAGATCCGACGATTATTTACGAACAAATAGTATAAATCTTTTAGCAATATGAAATTCGCAATATTTATTCAAATATTTATATTTATAGTACGCCATTAGCAAAGAAGACATGTTTGCGTGCGTTATCGATTTTACGCTTTTGCCACGCAAACATGGAAATTGCGATTCGAAATTGAATTTGCACTGGAAACGGTTGACGTTACGACATCAATAACATATTTCAAAAACACTGACGATATCATACGGAATCAGAGAGATTCTATGAGAAGTTAAACGCATAATCATCCTATTGTAAATAACAGGAACAGAAAGTACACAAGGAATAATACAGAATCATCCTATCATCCTATCCTATTATACAGGATTGCTTTGATTCGAGCTCAAACATAGGGAAATCTGAAAGAATTTTTCGCAGAATTTCCTTCCCCTTTGAATTAGCTTTTATACAGAACGACTTTAACCTTTTCAAGGAAATACCTATAGAGTGTGACGATCTATGATTTTAAATAGAGAGGTATATCTGAAAAGAGGTGGATGTAAAACGTAGCATATAAAACGTAGATCAAATCTTTATTCAAGGATTTTTTCTCTTCGCAGAGAATCAGGTTTTCAAGAACGATCGAATATGTATGCACTTGATTTACACGTGAAGTTGTCATTAAAAATATTGTTGCGTTTAAAAAGATAAATATTCATTTAAATTTAATGAAATTGTTAGTCCAATTGTTTTAAGCTTAAAGATATGTAGGTGTCACATTTATATATTGAAAACCTGGGAGCGGCATTAATTAACAAACCTAGTCACGCGCACACGTACTTTAAAACCATGCTTGAAAATCGATATTCCCTGAAACAATGCATCGTTCTGCGCTTCCAATTTATTTTCGCACGAAGAATCAGTCCATTCATCGTTGCCGTCACCATCGCTACTGTAATCTATATTACTCGAATAAATTCTATATCTTGATTGGAAAATCGCATATTTTAACGAACTTTCTGTGTTTTTTTTTTTTTTTTTTTCTATGATTTTAATTGGCAATTTCCGAAATTGAACTATAGCTTGAGAATAAACCGATAATATTTGAGGGTATATATACATACATCATGTTTTTGATGGGTTTTGTAGTAAAATAATTGTAGAAAAAGCAAACTTTTTAAGAAAAAATTACCATATTCGAGTAATAAATTATAGAAAATTACCAATGTAATTCAGCTAATTAGTGCCCCAGTTAATTTCGATGTTCACTACCACGCCACTTAAGAAGTGGTTTCGTGTCCGAGCGGATTTCCCCCACGTAAAGAAAAAAAGAAAAAGAAAAAGGAAAAAAAAAGAAAAAGAGAAAGGAAGAAAAAGAAAAAGAAAAAGGAAAAAAAAGAAAAAGAGAAAGAAAAAGAAAACGAAAAAGAAAAAAAAAGTTAATTTGGATGTTATAAAATGTTATATAACCAAGAACTTATCTTCTACTTGGTAGTCGCATAAGAGAAGACCGAGCCATTGAATCGCTCAAATAGATTAGCTGATTCGCTTAACGTAATTTTACTTCCGATGACGTAAACAAGAGCAGAAAGTACACAAGTAATAATACAGAAATGTCAAATGTACAGAAGAATAAATTTCGTTAAATCATTAGCACGTAACATTTCCTTATAATTCCATTTGTGTATAGCAAAATAGCTTGTGTGCTTTCATGAATTATAATTGATATTTAGAAGCTTTCATGTAGGTAGATATATAACTCGTGTTAATTAGTAATTTAACAATACATCATGACAACATATCATTTTCGTTTCTTCGTTTATCTCGTTATGCGCGTAAACGAATGTGTAAATAAAGACATATAATCAACGATAACATGTAGTGGCAAACATGATAATTATCGACAAAGGAGAATATTGGTGAAATGATTGTGGGTGATTTCACTCGGTGTATCGGTACATAAACTTTGATAGACATTGCCGGTGGATTCGCTGTCGGTGAAATCGTGTCGATGAAATAATTGTCAGTGATTTAAAGATAACCCAATTTATTGATCTCCCCTTCATAGAGTTGTACGTCTCTCTATAAAACATATTCTACCTGGAAGGGCTGAAACATTTAGCTTAGTCACACTAAACTGGACTGGACTGCAAGTAAGAAGATTGAAATGCAAAATTCACGTGTGAGCGCAACGATTTAGATGGAAAGTTCGATAAGGCGATTATGTATATTAACCCGAAAGAAAGCTCATGGCTTTGCAACGCGTTACACGCAACACGGAATTTCCCTCGCTGAAATAATCCTATTACAACGATACGATTTTCCTTAACAGATCTCGCAATGTAATTCTCCCTCTACAACTTTTTATTAGGTTTGAAACACGAGAGTTTCGAAGCTCTGCAAAGTCTCGCGAATCTAGAAGTCGAGTTTCAACGTATTTTCGCTTCTTATTTTATAGCTGTTAATAGTTATTATCTCACTCTGCACGTACATCAAACGAGTACTTATGTAAATCCAAAGGAAACGGAAACAACCGAGAATAATTGAGGATAATTCGAATACGTACCGATTAGTAAAGTGTTTGGCAAAGAAAAAAAAAGGAAAATTGTATCGGAGAAATAGGGGAAAAACGGTGGCGTACATCAAGCAATCTTTATGGCTGTAATACATTTTATTATTCATTTATGTTCATTTTCTATCGCGTAACAGACGTTGAAATAACGAGCATATAAATCTTGTATCGCTCGACCTGACTTTTCCCGATGGAAAAATATTCACCAGCCTGGGATCGTGCATCGCTAATTACTCCGTTCTACTTTTCGAACGCGTTTCCATCCATACAGGAAAGCAAGAAGGCAAACCCTATCGCACAGTCATGAAGAGATGCAAAAGCAAGAAACCAACCAACGACATGCCGATCGACATGGTGGAAGCAGTCCTACAGAGGCTATTCACCATGGGACACGGACCCTCCCATTACGAGGGCCGCGAAGAGGCAGAGACCGAAGAAGAAGGAGACATCAGCTTCAGCGTCGTCATCGGCGAAGGCGATGTCGTCGATGCCGCCGGAAGAATGAACACCAAGAAGGCTGCAGGAGTCGATGGAAGACTCCTGGACTGCTGGAAGCAGGAGCTGGAAGCAAGCTGGAACCAGACTGCTGGAAGACGGCCAGAGTAATACTGCTAAGGAAGCCGGGAAAGGATCCCAGTCTCCCTAACGCGTACCGGCCGATAAGCATACTCCCAGCCATGAGCAAGATCTGGGAAAAATGCTTTAAGAAGATCATCGAGAGATGCATCGGAACGGACCCGTTCCATCGGAGGCAGTATGGGTTCAGAAAGAAGAATTAGCTTAGCGAATACCGATAAGAACAGGAAGAAGCTGAAACGGGCACAACGAACGGCCCTGTGCATAACAACGACGGCATATCGTACCGTCTCCCACGCGGCACTTTGCGTGTTGACCGGAAATCTCCCGATCTACATAAAGATAAAGATGCTCGGAGAGACTTACGAGTGGAACAAGATCCATAAGACCAAGATCGGCGCGGATGACGGCAACGAGCTGAAGGGGGAACTGGAGGCGCAAGGAAATTAATACCGAGTGCGCTGCTATTTACCAAAAAGAAGATGGACATCGATCATCACAGCATGCAGCTGTTAACCGGGCATGGGAGTGTGGCGGCACTCGACACTAACTAGTGTCGGACGACGGCAGCGACATCTACAGCCCCCAGTGACAATTACAGCGGACCAGGCCCAACTACCACAGCTATCACGCACGTCCAATAAATATATAACGCACACACGGCCACCTCTACAGGAGTTTCGGTGTCTATAGAAAGAGGATTGGCAAGAGCAGCGACAGCAACTGTCTCGACTGTGGAGACCCTAACGACGATGCAGAGCACGCCCTCTTCACGTGCCCGAGGTGAACGGACAGAAGGATTGAGCTGGAGAACGCTCTTGGCGAGAAGATAGACGTGGACAATCTGATCGCCACGGTGACCGCCAAGAACGAGAGCTGGGATAAATTCAGGCAATTTCGCAAGACCGTCATGTCTCACAGGAGGGTGACAGCGAAGGCCTTGAAGGAGGCAAGGAGGAGAACGAGAGCAACAACAACTACGCGGAGCAGTGAAGGCAGAGATACAAGACAACAAAGAACCACAGAAGGAGATCAGCCCAGTATTCTGAACTAGCTGAGAAGATGACGAGAGCAATACTGAATATACAGAATAGCTGCCCGACGAAGAAGATACAACGGGGCATGAAAGGACAACCCTGATGACTGCCGACAGGTTTTACCGGGGTTGTCTGTCCTCAAAGCAAAGGAAAAAGGAGGAGGGGTTTTTAGTGGGTATGGCAACAACATCCGCCCGAGTCCCACATAACCCAGTGATGCGGATCACTGGGTATGCGTAACAGCATTTTCCCCTCCTCACGCAAAAAAAAAAAAAAAAGAAAAAAAAACTATACACTCTATCAATTTTAAGTTGATAATTTCGTTATTATATAATTTTTCTTAGTCTAAACTGAATCCAGGAAGAAGAACTTTCATCCAATTACATACTTCATTAATTCATGAATTGTATTCGTTACCGTACGTACAAAAAGAAAGTTGACTGATATAAAAATTCAAAGGATAGAACTTCTAAGCTCGCGATTGGAAACAGATTCAGTTCAATGGTTTAATTTGCCATTTAATTGAATTCTCTGGCAATTTCAGCGAACTGTGGGCTTTAAAAGTGTCCCGCATTCAAACGCAAGACTTCTCCTCCACCTTTCTCTTTCTTTCAATTCCAACCTCAAGTAATTGACCTATTAATTCGACGATATATTTACATGCTCGCAAGGGATTCAAACAACTTCGTTGCGTTAAATTCGCAATTATAACCAACAGGAATGTCTCAATCAATGTGCAGCTCGAAACAAATAATAGATAATTAACTTTTCAATATAACGATTGATATGTTTGATGAAGAAAAATGTATGAATTTTTAAAAACGTCTCCTAGTACATTTAGCATTTTTATAGTAAAAACTTAGAACACACACGCACACATATACTATTCCATGAAATGATTTACACAGCTATGAGTCTAATCCTATCATATTATAAAGGGATGAACGAACTTTTCCTAATAAATATAACTTTATACAAAATCTTGTTTAAAAAAATTAGTTTTTTAT
>NW_026109596.1:0-26171 GCF_024516045.1 Bombus affinis
GTAACAATATATAACGTTATACGTTATATGGTAATACTATATAACGATATACGTTATTACGTAATAGTATATATCGTTATACGTTATAACGTAACACTATATAACGTTATACGTTATATGGTAATTCTATATAAGGTTATACGTTATTACGTAATAGTATATATCGTTTTACGTTATATGGTAATGCTATATAACGTTATACGTTATACCGTTACAATATATAACGTTATACGTTATATGCTAATACTGTATAACAATATACGTTATTACGTAATGGTATATATCGTTTTAGGTTATATGGTAATAGTATATATCGTTATACGTTATAACGTAACAATATATAACGTTATACGTTATATGGTAATACTATATAACGATATACGTTATTACGTAATAGTATATATCGTTATACGTTATAACGTAACACTATATATCGTTTTACGATATATGGTAATGCTATATAACGTTATACGTTATAACGTAATACTATATAACGTTATACGTTATATGGTAATACTATATATCGTTATACGTTATAACGTAACAATATATAACGTTATACGTTATATGGTAATGCTATATAATGATATACGTTATTACGTAATAGTATATATCGTTTTACGTTATATGGTAATGCTATATAACGTTATACGTTATAAGGTAACACTATATAACGTTATACGTCACATGGTAATAGTATATATCGTTATACGTTATAACGTAACAATATATAACGTTATACGTTATATGGTAATAGTATATATCGTTATACGTTATAACGTAACAATATATAACGTTATACGTTATATGGTAATACTATATAACGATATACGTTATTACGTAATGTTATATATCATTATACGTTATAACGTAACAACATATAACGTTATACGTTATATGGTAATACTATATAACAGTATACGTTATTACGTAATTGTATATATCGTTTTACGTTATATGGTAATGCTATATAACGTTATACGTTATAACGTAACACTATATAACGTTATACGTTACATGGTAATAGTATATATCGTTATACGTTATAACGTAACAATATATAACGTTATACGTTATATGCTAATAGTATATATCGTTATACGTTATCACGTAATAGTATATATCGTTATACGTTATAACGTAAGAATATATAACGTTATACGTTATATGGTAATACTATATAACGATATACGTTATTACGTAATAGTATATATCGTTATACGTTATAACGTAACACTATATAACGTTATACGTTATATGGTAATACTATATATCGTTATACGTTATAACGTAACAACATATAACGTTATACGTTATATGGTAATACTATATAACAGTATACGTTATTACGTAATTGTATATATCGTTTTACGTTATATGGTAATACTATATAACGATATACGTTATTACGTAATAGTATATATAGTTATACGTTATTACGTAATTGTATATAATGTTATACTTTATATGGTAATACTATATAACGTTATACGTTGTAACGTATCACTACATAACGTTATACGTTATATGGCAATACTATATAACAATATACGCTATTACGTAATAGTATATATACTTTTACGTTATATGGTAATGCTATATAACGATATACGTTATAACGTAACACTATATAACGTTATACGTTATATGGTAATACTATATATCGTTATTCGTTATAACGTAACAATATATAACGTTATACGTTATATGGTAATACTATATAACGATATACGTTATTACGTAATAGTATATATCGCTATACGTTATAACGTAACACTATATAACGTTATACGTTATATGGTAATTCTATATAACGTTATACGTTATTACGTAATAGCATAAATCGTTTTACGTTATATGGTAATGCTATATAACGTTATATGTTATAACGTAACACTATATAACGTCATACGTTGTATGGTAATACTATATACGTTATACGTTATAACGTAACAATATATAACGTTATACGTTATATGGTAATACCATATATCGTTATACGTTATACCGTAACAATATATAACGTTATACGTTATATGGTAATACTGTATAATGTTATACGTTATAACTAAATAGTATATATCGTTATACGTTATTACGTAATAGTATATGTCGTTATACGTTGTATGGTAATACTATATAACAATATACGTTATTACGTAACAGTATATATCGTTTTACGATATATGGTAATGCTATATAACGTTATATGTTATACCGTAACAATATATAACGTTATACGTTATATGCTAATACTGTATAACAATATACGTTATTACGTAATAGTATATATCGTTTTACGTTATATGGTAATAGTATATATCGTTATACGTTATAACGTAACAATATATAACGTTATACGTTATATGGTAATACTATATAACGATATACGTTATTACGTAATAGTATATATCGTTATACGTTATAACGTAACACTATATAACGTTATACGTTATATCGTAATTCTATATAACGTTATACGTTATTACGTAATAGTATATATCGTTTTACGTTATATGGTAATGCTATATAACGTTATACGTTATAACGTAACACTATATAACGTTATACGTTACATGGTAATAGTATATATCGTTATACGTTATAACGTAACAATATATAACGTTATACGTTATATGGTAATAGTATATATCGTTATACGTTATAACGTAACAATATATAACGTTATACTTTATATGGTAATACTATATAACGATATACGTTATTACGTAATAGTATATATCGTTATACGTTATAACGTAACACTATATATCGTTTTACGATATATGGTAATGCTATATAACGTTATACGTTATAACGTAACACTATGTAACGTTATACGTTATATGGTAATACTATATATCGTTATACGTTATAACGTAACAATATATAACGTTATACGTTATATGGTAATGCTATATAATGATATACGTTATTACGTAATAGTATATATCGTTTTACGTTATATGGTAATGCTATATAACGTTATACGTTATAAGGTAACACTATATAACGTTATACGTTACATGGCAATAGTATATATCGTTATACGTTATAACGTAACAATATATAACGTTGTACGTTATATGGTAATAGTATATATCGTTATACGTTATAACGTAACAATATATAACATTATACGTTACATGGTAATAGTATATATCGTTATACGTTATAACGTAACAATATATAACGTTATACGTTATATGCTAATAGTATATATCGTTATACGTTATTACGTAATAGTATATATCGTTATACGTTATAACGTAAGAATATATAACGTTATACGTTATATGGTAATACTATATAACGATATACGTTATTACGTAATCGTATATATCGTTATACGTTATAACGTAACAACATATAACGTTATACGTTATATGGTAATACTATATAACAGTATACGTTATTACGTAATTGTATATATCGTTTTACGTTATATGGTAATGCTATATAACGTTATACGTTATAACGTAACACTATATAACGTTATACGTTACATGGTAATAGTATATATCGTTATATGTTATAACCTAACAATATATAACGTTATACGTTATATGCTAATAGTATATATCGTTATACGTTATTACGTAATAGTATATATCGTTATACGTTATAACGTAAGAATATATAACGTTATACGTTATATGGTAATACTATATAACGATATACGTTATTACGTAATAGTATATATCGTTATACGTTATAACGTAACAATATATAACGTTATACGTTATATGGTAATGCTATATAATGATATACGTTATTACGTAATAGTATATATCGTTTTACGTTATATGGTAATGCTATATAACGTTATACGTTATAAGGTAACACTATATAACGTTATACGTTACATGGTAATAGTATATATCGTTATACGTTATAACGTAACAAAATATAACGTTATACGTTATATGGTAATAGTATATATCGTTATACGTTATAACGTAACAATATATAACGTTATACGTTATATGGTAATACCATATATCGTTATACGTTATACCGTAACAATATATAACGTTATACGTTATATGGTAATACTATATAATGTTATACGTTATAACTAAATAGTATATATCGTTATACGTTATTACGTAATAGTATATATCGTTTTACGTTATATGGTAATGCTATATAACGTTATACGTTATAACGTAACACTATATAACGTTATACGTTACATGGTAATAGTATATATCGTTATACGTTATAACGTAACAATATATAACGTTATACGTTATATGGTAATAGTATATATCGTTATACGTTATAACGTAAGAATATATAACGTTATACGTTATATGGTAATACCATATATCGTTATACGTTATACCGTAACAATATATAACGTTATACGTTATATGGTAATACTATATAATGTTATACGTTATAACTAAATAGTATATATCGTTATACGTTATTACGTAATAGTATATATCGTTTTACGTTATATGGTAATGCTATATAACGTTATACGTTATAACGTAACACTATATAACGTTATGGGTTACGTGGTAATAGTATATATCGTTATACGTTATAACGTAACAATATATAACGTTATACGTTATATGGTAATACTATATAACGATATACGTTATTACGTAATAGTATATATCGTTATACGTTATTACGTAATAGTATATATCGTTATACGTTATAACGTAAGAATATATAACGTTATACGTTATATGGTAATACTATATAACGATATACGTTATTACGTAATAGTATATATCGTTATACGTTATAACGTAACACTATATATCGTTCTACGATATATGGTAATGCTACATAACGTTATACGTTATAACGTAACACTATATAACGTTATACGTTATATGGTAATACTATATAACGATATACGTTATTACGTAATAGTATATATCGTTATACGTTATAACGTAACACTATATAACGTTATACGTTATATGGTAATTCTATATAACGTTATACGTTATTACGTAATAGTATATATCGTTTTACGTTATATGGTAATGCTATATAACGTTGTACGTTATAACGTAACACTATATAACGTTATACGTTACATGGTAATAGTATATATCGTTACACGTTATAACGTAACAATATATAACGTTATACGTTATATGGTAATAGTATATATCGTTATACGTTATAACGTAACAATATATAACGTTATACGTTATATGGTAATACTATATAACGATATACGTTATTACGTAATAGTATATATCGTTATACGTTATAACGTAACACTATATATCGTTTTACGATATATGGTAATGCTATATAACGTTATACGTTATAGCGTAACACTATATAACGTTATACGTTATATGGTAATGCTATATAACGATATACGTTATTACGTAATAGTATATATCGTTATGCGTTATTACGTAATAGTATATATCGTTATACGTTATAACGTAAGAATATATAACGTTATACGTTATATGGTAATACTATATAACGATATACGTTATTACGTAATAGTATATATCGTTATACGTTATAACGTAACACTATATATCGTTCTACGATATATGGTAATGCTACATAACGTTATACGTTATAACGTAACACTATATAACGTTATACGTTATATGGTAATACTATATATCGTTATACGTTATAACGTAACAACATATAACGTTATACGTTATATGGTAATACTATATAACAGTATACGATATTACGTAATTGTATATATCGTTTTACGTTATATGGTAATGCTATATAACGTTATACGTTATAACGTAACACTATATAACGTTATACGTTACATGGTAATAGTATATATCTTTATACGTTATAACGTAACAACATATAACGTTATACGTTATATGGTAATAGTATATACCGTTATGCGTTATTACGTAATAGTATATATCGTTATACGTTATATGGTAATACTATATATCGTTATACGTTATAACGTAAGAATATATAACGTTATACGTTATATGGTAATACTATATAACGATATACGTTATTACGTAATAGTATATATCGTTATACGTTATAACGTAACACTATATATCGTTCTACGATATATGGTAATGCTACATAACGTTATACGTTATAACGTAACACTATATAACGTTATACGTTATATGGTAATACTATATATCGTTATACGTTATAACGTAACAACATATAACGTTATACGTTATATGGTAATACTATATAACAGTATACGTTATTACGTAATTGTATATATCGTTTTACGTTATATGGTAATACTATATAACGATATACGTTATTACGTAATAGTATATATAGTTATACGTTATTACGTAATTGTATATAATGTTATACTTTATATGGTAATACTATATAACGTTATACGTTGTAGCGTATCACTATATAACGTTATACGTTATATGGTAATACTATATAACAATATACGTTATTACGTAATAGTATATATCGTTTTACGTTATATGGTAATGCTATATAACGATATACGTTATAACGTAACACTATATAACGTTATACGTTATATGGTAATACTATATATCGTTATTCGTTATAACGTAACAATATATAACGTTATACGTTATATGGTAATACTATATAACGATATACGTTATTACGTAATAGTATATATCGCTATACGTTATAACGTAACACTATATAACGTTATACGTTATATGGTAATACTATATACGTTATACGTTATAACGTAACAATATATAACGTTATACGTTATATGGTAATACCATATATCGTTATACGTTATACCGTAACAATATATAACGTTATACGTTATATGGTAATACTATATAATGTTATACGTTATAACTAAATAGTATATATCGTTATACGTTATTACGTAATAGTATATATCGTTATACGTTGTATGGTAATACTATATAACAATATACGTTATTACGTAACAGTATATATCGTTTTACGATATATGGTAATGCTATATAACGTTATACGTTATACCGTTACAATATATAACGTTATACGTTATATGCTAATACTGTATAACAATATACGTTATTACGTAATGGTATATATCGTTTTAGGTTATATGGTAATAGTATATATCGTTATACGTTATAACGTAACAATATATAACGTTATACGTTATATGGTAATACTATATAACGATATACGTTATTACGTAATAGTATATATCGTTATACGTTATAACGTAACACTATATATCGTTTTACGATATATGGTAATGCTATATAACGTTATACGTTATAACGTAATACTATATAACGTTATACGTTATATGGTAATACTATATATCGTTATACGTTATAACGTAACAATATATAACGTTATACGTTATATGGTAATGCTATATAATGATATACGTTATTACGTAATAGTATATATCGTTTTACGTTATATGGTAATGCTATATAACGTTATACGTTATAAGGTAACACTATATAACGTTATACGTCACATGGTAATAGTATATATCGTTATACGTTATAACGTAACAATATATAACGTTATACGTTATATGGTAATAGTATATATCGTTATACGTTATAACGTAACAATATATAACGTTATACGTTATATGGTAATACTATATAACGATATACGTTATTACGTAATGTTATATATCATTATACGTTATAACGTAACAACATATAACGTTATACGTTATATAGTAATACTATATAACAGTGTACGTTATTACGTAATTGTATATATCGTTTTACGTTATATGGTAATGCTATATAACGTTATACGTTATAACGTAACACTATATAACGTTATACGTTACATGGTAATAGTATATATCGTTATACGTTATAACGTAACAATATATAACGTTATACGTTATATGCTAATAGTATATATCGTTATACGTTATCACGTAATAGTATATATCGTTATACGTTATAACGTAAGAATATATAACGTTATACGTTATATGGTAATACTATATAACGATATACGTTATTACGTAATAGTATATATCGTTATACGTTATAACGTAACACTATATATCGTTCTACGATATATGGCAATGCTACATAACGTTATACGTTATAACGTAACACTATATAACGTTATACGTTATATGGTAATACTATATATCGTTATACGTTATAACGTAACAACATATAACGTTATACGTTATATGGTAATACTATATAACAGTATACGTTATTACGTAATTGTATATATCGTTTTACGTTATATGGTAATACTATATAACGATATACGTTATTACGTAATAGTATATATAGTTATACGTTATTACGTAATTGTATATAATGTTATACTTTATATGGTAATACTATATAACGTTATACGTTGTAACGTATCACTATATAACGTTATACGTTATATGGCAATACTATATAACAATATACGCTATTACGTAATAGTATATATAGTTTTACGTTATATGGTAATGCTATATAACGATATACGTTATAACGTAACACTATATAACGTTATACGTTATATGGTAATACTATATATCGTTATTCGTTATAACGTAACAATATATAACGTTATACGTTATATGGTAATACTATATAACGATATACGTTATTACGTAATAGTATATATCGCTATACGTTATAACGTAACACTATATAACGTTATACGTTATATGGTAATTCTATATAACGTTATACGTTATCACGTAATAGCATAAATCGTTTTACGTTATATGGTAATGCTATATAACGTTATATGTTATAACGTAACACTATATAACGTCATACGTTGTATGGTAATACTATATACGTTATACGTTATAACGTAACAATATATAACGTTATACGTTATATGGTAATACCATATATCGTTATACGTTATACCGTAACAATATATAACGTTATACGTTATATGGTAATACTATATAATGTTATACGTTATAACTAAATAGTATATATCGTTATACGTTATTACGTAATAGTATATGTCGTTATACGTTGTATGGTAATACTATATAACAATATACGTTATTACGTAACAGTATATATCGTTTTACGATATATGGTAATGCTATATAACGTTATATGTTATACCGTAACAATATATAACGTTATACGTTATATGCTAATACTGTATAACAATATACGTTATTACGTAATAGTATATATCGTTTTACGTTATATGGTAATAGTATATATCGTTATACGTTATAACGTAACAATATATAACGTTATACGTTATATGGTAATACTATATAACGATATACGTTATTACGTAATAGTATATATCGTTATACGTTATAACGTAACACTATATAACGTTATACGTTATATCGTAATTCTATATAACGTTATACGTTATTACGTAATAGTATATATCGTTTTACGTTATGTGGTAATGCTATATAACGTTATACGTTATAACGTAACACTATATAACGTTATACGTTACATGGTAATAGTATATATCGTTATACGTTATAACGTAACAATATATAACGTTATACGTTATATGGTAATAGTATATATCGTTATACGTTATAACGTAACAATATATAACGTTATACTTTATATGGTAATACTATATAACGATATACGTTATTACGTAATAGTATATATCGTTATACGTTATAACGTAACACTATATATCGTTTTACGTTATATGGTAATGCTATATAACGTTATACGTTATAAGGTAACACTATATAACGTTATACGTTACATGGCAATAGTATATATCGTTATACGTTATAACGTAACAACATATAACGTTATACGTTATATGGTAATACTATATAACAGTATACGTTATTACGTAATTGTATATATCGTTTTACGTTATATGGTAATGCTATATAACGTTATACGTTATAACGTAACACTATATAAAGTTATACGTTACATGGTAATAGTATATATCGTTATACGTTATAACGTAACAATATATAACGTTATACGTTATATGCTAATAGTATATATCGTTATACGTTATTACGTAATAGTATATATCGTTATACGTTATAACGTAAGAATATATAACGTTATACGTTATATGGTAATACTATATAACGATATACGTTATTACGTAATAGTATATATCGTTATACGTTATAACGTAACAATATATAACGTTATACGTTATATGGTAATGCTATATAATGATATACGTTATTACGTAATAGTATATATCGTTTTACGTTATATGGTAATGCTATATAACGTTATACGTTATAAGGTAACACTATATAACGTTATACGTTACATGGTAATAGTATATATCGTTATACGTTATAACGTAACAATATATAACGTTATACGTTATATGGTAATAGTATATATCGTTATACGTTATAACGTAACAATATATAACGTTATACGTTATATGGTAATACCATATATCGTTATACGTTATACCGTAACAATATATAACGTTATACGTTATATGGTAATACTATATAATGTTATACGTTATAACTAAATAGTATATATCGTTATACGTTATTACGTAATAGTATATATCGTTTTACGTTATATGGTAATGCTATATAACGTTATACGTTATAACGTAACACTATATAACGTTATACGTTGCATGGTAATAGTATATATCGTTATACGTTATAACGTAACAACATATAACGTTATACGTTATATGGTATTACTATATAACGATATACGTTATTACGTAATAGTATATATAGTTATACGTTATTACGTAATTGTATATATCGTTATACGTTATAACGTAAGAATATATAACGTTATACGTTATATGGTAATACTATATAACGATATACGTTATTACGTAATAGTATATATCGTTATACATTATAACGTAACACTATATATCGTTCTACGATATATGGTAATGCTACATAACGTTTTACGTTATAACGTAACACTATATAACGTTATACGTTATATGGTAACACTATATATCGTTATACGTTATAACGTAACAACATATAACGTTATACGTTATATGGTGATACTATATAACAGTATACGTTATTACGTAATTGTATATATCGTTTTACGTTATATGGTAATGCTATATAACGTTATACGTTATAACGTAACACTATATAACGTTATACGTTACATGGTAATAGTATATATCGTTATACGTTATAACGTAACAACATATAACGTTATACGTTATATGGTAATAGTATATATCGTTATGCGTTATTACGTAATAGTATATATCGTTATACGTTATATGGTAATACTATATATCGTTATACGTTATAACGTAAGAATATATAACGTTATACGTTATATGGTAATACTATATAACGATATACGTTATTACGTAATAGTATATATCGTTATACGTTATAACGTAACACTATATATCGTTCTACGATATATGGTAATGCTACATAACGTTATACGTTATAACGTAACACTATATAACGTTATACGTTATATGGTAATACTATATATCGTTATACGTTATATCGTAACAACATATAACGTTATACGTTATATGGTAATACTATATAACGATATACGTTATTACGTAATAGTATATATAGTTATACGTTATTACGTAATTGTATATAATGTTATACTTTATATGGTAATACTATATAACGTTATACGTTGTAGCGTATCACTATATAACGTTATACGTTATATGGTAATACTATATAACAATATACGTTATTACGTAATGGTATATATCGTTTTACGTTATATGGTAATGCTATATAACGATATACGTTATAACGTAACACTATATAACGTTATACGTTATATGGTAATACTATATATCGTTATTCGTTATAACGTAACAATATATAACGTTATACGTTATATGGTAATACTATATAACGATATACGTTATTACGTAATAGTATATATCGCTATACGTTATAACGTAACACTATATAACGTTATACGTTATATGGTAATACTATATACGTTATACGTTATAACGTAACAATATATAACGTTATACGTTATATGGTAATACCATATATCGTTATACGTTATACCGTAACAATATATAACGTTATACGTTATATGGTAATACTATATAATGTTATACGTTATAACTAAATAGTATATATCGTTATACGTTATTACGTAATAGTATATATCGTTATACGTTGTATGGTAATACTATATAACAATATACGTTATTACGTAACAGTATATATCGTTTTACGATATATGGTAATGCTATATAACGTTATACGTTATACCGTTACAATATATAACGTTATACGTTATATGCTAATACTGTATAACAATATACGTTATTACGTAATGGTATATATCGTTTTAGGTTATATGGTAATAGTATATATCGTTATACGTTATAACGTAACAACATATAACGTTATACGTTATATGGTAATACTATATAACGATATACGTTATTACGTAATAGTATATATCGTTATACGTTATAACGTAACACTATATATCGTTTTACGATATATGGTAATGCTATATAACGTTATACGTTATAACGTAATACTATATAACGTTATACGTTATATGGTAATACTATATATCGTTATACGTTATAACGTAACAATATATAACGTTATACGTTATATGGTAATGCTATATAATGATATACGTTATTACGTAATAGTATATATCGTTTTACGTTATATGGTAATGCTATATAACGTTATACGTTATAAGGTAACACTATATAACGTTATACGTCACATGGTAATAGTATATATCGTTATACGTTATAACGTAACAATATATAACGTTATACGTTATATGGTAATAGTATATATCGTTATACGTTATAACGTAACAATATATAACGTTATACGTTATATGGTAATACTATATAACGATATACGTTATTACGTAATGTTATATATCATTATACGTTATAACGTAACAACATATAACGTTATACGTTATATGGTAATACTATATAACAGTATACGTTATTACGTAATTGTATATATCGTTTTACGTTATATGGTAATGCTATATAACGTTATACGTTATAACGTAACACTATATAACGTTATACGTTACATGGTAATAGTATATATCGTTATACGTTATAACGTAACAATATATAACGTTATACGTTATATGCTAATAGTATATATCGTTATACGTTATCACGTAATAGTATATATCGTTATACGTTATAACGTAAGAATATATAACGCTATACGTTATATGGTAATACTATATAACGATATACGTTATTACGTAATAGTATATATCGTTATACGTTATAACGTAACACTATATATCGTTCTACGATATATGGCAATGCTACATAACGTTATACGTTATAACGTAACACTATATAACGCTATACGTTATATGGTAATACTATATATCGTTATACGTTATAACGTAACAACATATAACGTTATACGTTATATGGTAATACTATATAACAGTATACGTTATTACGTAATTGTATATATCGTTTTACGTTATATGGTAATACTATATAACGATATACGTTATTACGTAATAGTATATATAGTTATACGTTATTACGTAATTGTATATAATGTTATACTTTATATGGTAATACTATATAACGTTATACGTTGTAACGTATCACTATATAACGTTATACGTTATATGGCAATACTATATAGCAATATACGCTATTACGTAATAGTATATATAGTTTTACGTTATATGGTAATGCTATATAACGATATACGTTATAACGTAACACTATATAACGTTATACGTTATATGGTAATACTATATATCGTTATTCGTTATAACGTAACAATATATAACGTTATACGTTATATGGTAATACTATATAACGATATACGTTATTACGTACTAGTATATATCGCTATACGTTATAACGTAACACTATATAACGTTATACGTTATATGGTAATTCTATATAACGTTATACGTTACCACGTAATAGCATAAATCGTTCTCCGTTATATGGTAATGCTATATAACGTTATATGTTATAACGTAACACTATATAACGTCATACGTTGTATGGTAATACTATATACGTTATACGTTATAACGTAACAATATATAACGTTATACGTTATATGGTAATACCATATATCGTTATACGTTATACCGTAACAATATATAACGTTATACGTTATATGGTAATAATATATAATGTTATACGTTATAACTAAATAGTATATATCGTTATACGTTATTACGTAATAGTATATGTCGTTATACGTTGTATGGTAATACTATATAACAATATACGTTATTCCGTAACAGTATATATCGTTTTACGATATATGGTAATGCTATATAACGTTATATGTTATACCGTAACAATATATAACGTTATACGTTATATGCTAATACTGTATAACAATATACGTTATTACGTAATAGTATATATCGTTTTACGTTATATGGTAATAGTATATATAGTTATACGTTATAACGTTACAATATATAACGTTATACGTTATATGGTAATACTATATAACGATATACGTTATTACGTAATAGTATATATCGTTATACGTTATAACGTAACACTATATAACGTTATACGTTATATCGTAATTCTATATAACGTTATACGTTATTACGTAATAGTATATATCGTTTTACGTTATATGGTAATGCTATATAACGTTATACGTTATAACGTAACACTATATAACGTTATACGTTACATGGTAATAGTATATATCGTTATACGTTATAACGTAACAATATATAACGTTATACGTTATATGGTAATAGTATATATCGTTATACGTTATAACGTAACAATATATAACGTTATACTTTATATGGTAATACTATATAACGATATACGTTATTACGTAATAGTATATATCGTTATACGTTATAACGTAACACTATATATCGTTTTACGATATATGGTAATGCTATATAACGTTATACGTTATAACGTAACACTATATAACGTTATACGTTATATGGTAATACTATATATCGTTATACGTTATAACGTAACAATATATAACGTTATACGTTATATGGTAATGCTATATAATGATATACGTTATTACGTAATAGTATATATCGTTTTACGTTATATGGTAATGCTATATAACGTTATACGTTATAAGGTAACACTATATAACGTTATACGTTACATGGCAATAGTATATATCGTTATACGTTATAACGTAACAATATATAACGTTATACGTTATATGGTAATAGTATATATCGTTATACGTTATAACGTAACAATATATAACATTATACGTTACATGGTAATAGTATATATCGTTATACGTTATAACGTAACAATATATAACGTTATACGTTATATGCTAATAGTATATATCGTTATACGTTATTACGTAATAGTATATATCGTTATACGTTATAACGTAAGAATATATAACGTTATACGTTATATGGTAATACTATATAACGATATACGTTATTACGTAATCGTATTTATCGTTATACGTTATAACGTAACAACATATAACGTTATACGTTATATGGTAATACTATATAACAGTATACGTTATTACGTAATTGTATATATCGTTTTACGTTATATGGTAATGCTATATAACGTTATACGTTATAACGTAACACTATATAACGTTATACGTTATAACGTAACACTATATAACGTTATACGTTACATGGTAATAGTATATATCGTTATACGTTATAACGTAACAATATATAACGTTATACGTTATATGCTAATAGTATATATCGTTATACGTTATTACGTAATAGTATATATCGTTATACGTTATAACGTAAGAATATATAACGTTATACGTTATATGGTAATGCTATATAATGATATACGTTATTACGTAATAGTATATATCGTTTTACGTTATATGGTAATGCTATATAACGTTATACGTTATAAGGTAACACTATATAACGTTATACGTTACATGGTAATAGTATATATCGTTATACGTTATAACGTAACAATATATAACGTTATACGTTATATGGTAATAGTATATATCGTTATACGTTATAACGTAACAATATATAACGTTATACGTTATATGGTAATACCATATATCGTTATACGTTATACCGTAACAATATATAACGTTATACGTTATATGGTAATACTATATAATGTTATACGTTATAACTAAATAGTATATATCGTTATACGTTATTACGTAATAGTATATATCGTTTTACGTTATATGGTAATGCTATATAACGTTATACGTTATAACGTAACACTATATAACGTTATACGTTGCATGGTAATAGTATATATCGTTATACGTTATAACGTAACAATATATAACGTTATACGTTATATGGTAATAGTATATATCGTTATACGTTATAACGTAAGAATATATAACGTTATACGTTATATGGTAATACCATATATCGTTATACGTTATACCGTAACAATATATAACGTTATACGTTATATGGTAATACTATATAATGTTATACGTTATAACTAAATAGTATATATCGTTATACGTTATTACGTAATAGTATATATCGTTTTACGTTATATGGTAATGCTATATAACGTTATACGTTATAACGTAACACTATATAACGTTATACGTTACGTGGTAATAGTATATATCGTTATACGTTATAACGTAACAATATATAACGTTATACGTTATATGGTAATACTATATAACGATATACGTTATTACGTAATAGTATATATCGTTATACGTTATAACGTAACACTATATAACGTTATACGTTATATGGTAATTCTATATAACGTTATACGTTATTACGTAATAGTATATATCGATTTACGTTATATGGTAATGCTATATAACGTTGTACGTTATAACGTAACACTATATAACGTTATACGTTACATGGTAATAGTATATATCGTTATACGTTATAACGTAACAATATATAACGTTATACGTTATATGGTAATAGTATATATCGTTATACGTTATAACGTAACAATATATAACGTTATACGTTATATTGTAATACTATATAACGATATACGTTATTACGTAATAGTATATATCGTTATACGTTATAACGTAACACTATATATCGTTTTACGATATATGGTAATGCTATATAACGTTATACGTTATAGCGTAACACTATATAACGTTATACGTTATATGGTAATGCTATATAACGATATACGTTATTACGTAATAGTATATATCGTTATGCGTTATTACGTAATAGTATATATCGTTATACGTTATAACGTAAGAATATATAACGTTATACGTTATATGGTAATACTATATAACGATATACGTTATTACGTAATAGTATATATCGTTATACGTTATAACGTAACACTATATATCGTTCTACGATATATGGTAATGCTACATAACGTTATACGTCATAACGTAACACTATATAACGTTATACGTTATATGGTAATACTATATATCGTTATACGTTATAACGTAACAACATATAACGTTATACGTTATATGGTAATACTATATAACAGTATACGTTATTACGTAATTGTATATATCGTTTTACGTTATATGGTAATGCTATATAACGTTATACGTTATAACGTAACACTATATAACGTTATACGTTACATGGTAATAGTATATATCGTTATACGTTATAACGTAACAACATATAACGTTATACGTTATATGGTAATAGTATATATCGTTATGCGTTATTACGTAATAGTATATATCGTTATACGTTATATGGTAATACTATATATCGTTATACGTTATAACGTAAGAATATATAACGTTATACGTTATATGGTAATACTATATAACGATATACGTTATTACGTAATAGTATATATCGTTATACGTTATAACGTAACACTATATATCGTTCTACGATATATGGTAATGCTACATAACGTTATACGTTATAACGTAACACTATATAACGTTATACGTTATATGGTAATACTATATATCGTTATACGTTATAACGTAACAACATATAACGTTATACGTTATATGGTAATACTATATAACAGTATACGTTATTACGTAATTGTATATATCGTTTTACGTTATATGGTAATACTATATAACGATATACGTTATTACGTAATAGTATATATAGTTATACGTTATTACGTAATTGTATATAATGTTATACTTTATATGGTAATACTATATAACGTTATACGTTGTAACGTATCACTATATAACGTTATACGTTATATGGTAATACTATATAACAATATACGTTATTACGTAATAGTATATATCGTTTTACGTTATATGGTAAGGCTATATAACGATATACGTTATAACGTAACACTATATAACGTTATACGTTATATGGTAATACTATATATCGTTATTCGTTATAACGTAACAATATATAACGTTATACGTTATATGGTAATACTATATAACGATATACGTTATTACGTAATAGTATATATCGCTATACGTTATAACGTAACACTATATAACGTTATACGTTATATGGTAATACTATATACGTTATACGTTATAACGTAACAATATATAACGTTATACGTTATATGGTAATACCATATATCGTTATACGTTATACCGTAACAATATATAACGTTATACGTTATATGGTAATACTATATAATGTTATACGTTATAACTAAATAGTATATATCGTTATACGTTATTACGTAATAGTATATATCGTTATACGTTATAACGTAAGAATATATAACGTTATACGTTATATGGTAATACTATATAACGATATACGTTATTACGTAATTGTATATATCGTTTTACGTTATATGGTAATACTATATAACGATATACGTTATTACGTAATAGTATATATAGTTATACGTTATTACGTAATTGTATATAATGTTATACTTTATATGGTAATACTATATAACGTTATACGTTGTAACGTATCACTATATAACGTTATACGTCATATGGCAATACTATATAACAATATACGCTATTACGTAATAGTATATATCGTTTTACGCTATATGGTAATGCTATATAACGATATACGTTATAACGTAACACTATATAACGTTATACGTTATATGGTAATACTATATATCGTTATTCGTTATAACGTAACAATATATAACGTTATACGTTATATGGTAATACTATATAACGATATACGTTCTTACGTAATAGTATATATCGCTATACGTTATAACGTAACACTATATAACGTTATACGTTATATGGTAATTCTATATAACGTTATACGTTATTACGTAATAGCATATATCGTTTTACGTTATATGGTAATGCTATATAACGTTATATGTTATAACGTAACACTATATAACGGTATACGTTATATGGTGATACTATATACGTTATACGTTATAACGTAACAATATATAACGTTATACGTTATATGGTAATACCATATATCGTTATACGTTATACCGTAACAATATATAACGTTATACGTTGTATGGTAATACTATATAATGTTATACGTTATAACTAAATAGTATATATCGTTATACGTTATTACGTAATAGTATATATCGTTATACGTTGTATGGTAATACTATATAACAATATACGTTATTACGTAACAGGATATATCGTTTTACGATATATGGTAATGCTATATAACGTTATACGTTATACCGTAACAGTATATAACGTTATACGTTATATGCTAATACTGTATAACAATATACGTTATTACGTAATAGTATATATCGTTTTACGTTATATGGTAATAGTATATATCGTTATACGTTATAACGTAACAATATATAACGTTATACGTTATATGGTAATACTATATAACGATATACGTTATTACGTAATAGTATATATCGTTATACGTTATAACGTAACACTATATAACGCTATACGTTATATGGTAATTCTGTATAACGTTATACGTTATTACGTAATAGTATATATCGTTTTACGTTATATGGTAATGCTATATAACGTTATACGTTATAACGTAACACTATATAACGTTATACGTTACATGGTAATAGTATATATCGTTATACGTTATAACGTAACAATATATAACGTTATACGTTATATGGTAATAGTATATATCGTTATACGTTATAACGTAACAATATATAACGTTATACGTTATATGGTAATACTATATAACCATATACGTTATTACGTAATAGTATATATCGTTATACGTTATAACGTAACACTATATATCGTTTTACGATATATGGTAATGCTATATAACGATATACGTTATAACGTAACACTATATAACGTTATACGTTATATGGTAATATTATATATCGTTATACGTTATAACGTAACAATATATAACGTTATACGTTATATGGTAATGCTATATAATGATATACGTTATTACGTAATAGTATATATCGTTATACGTTATAACGTAATAGTATATATCGTTATACGTTATAACGTGAGAATATATAACGTTATACGTTATATGGTAATACTATATAACGATATACGTTATTACGTAATAGTATATATCGTTATACGTTATAACGTAACACTATATAACATTATACGTTATATGGTAATACTATATATCGTTATACGTTATAACGTAACAATATATAACGTTATACGTTATATGGTAATACTATATAACAATATACCTTATTACGTAGTAGTATTTATCCTTTTACGTTATATGGTAATGCTATATAACGATATACGTTATAACGTAACACTATATAACGTTATACGTTATATGGTAATACTATATATCGTTATACGTTATAACGTAACAATATATAACGTTATACATATATGGTAATACTATATAACGATATACGTTATTACGTAATAGTATGTCGAATTGTCGTTTGGATTTCGAGCGTGAGACAATTCTTCGTTTGCATTTGCCATCATGATGTTCAATAAAGGTTGTATTTACATAAAATTATATTTCTTTACAAAGTTTGATAAATAATTAGTTTAACGGTTAACTAAGATAACAAACAATAAGTAAACAAACGCTTTAAATAATATTCTTGTGTTCTGTAACGAATCCACGGTCAACGGGAAACTTTCTGTACGTTTTAATATATTTTTGATAGCACACTGACACGTTCACTCAGGCACAGGGTTTCTCTAAGACTGACTCCAAGACGATGACAGTAAACTCTCCAAGGAGAGTGCAAAATAAATGACAGATACAGTTGCAAATATCAAATACACATCGATCGGGAATATCAACAAATTCCCAAGCGCCGTAACTAGGCAGTTCCACATAAACCAGCATTGCTCCTGATCAAGGCTTGATTGTTTATACAGCGTATCCCTTAACACTGGAACCTCCTTTGTAAAACATTTCGTTCATCCCGTGACCGTGGCTACGTTCGGCGACTAGTTATGTCACCCCGAGCCCAAGTATTGAGAAATCTTCCAAAAGAAAGGCTCGATGTCTCTACATCTCCGACAAGTACATATCGTTATACGTTATAACGTAACACTATATAACGTTATACGTAATATGGTAATACTATATAACGATATACGTTATTACGTAATAGTATTTATCGTTTTACGTTATATGGTAATGCTATATAACGTTATACGTTATAAGGTAACACTATATAACGTTATACGTCACATGGTAATAGTATATATCGTTATACGTTATAACGTAACAATATATAACGTTATACGTTATATGCTAATAGTATATATCGTTATACGTTATTACGTAATAGTATATATCGTTATACGTTATAACGTAAGAATATATAACGTTATACGTTATATGGTAATACTATATAACGATATACGTTATTACGTAATTGTATATATCGTTTTACGTTATATGGTAATACTATATAACGATATACGTTATTACGTAATAGTATATATAGTTATACGTTATTACGTAATTGTATATAATGTTATACTTTATATGGTAATACTATATAACGTTATACGTTGTAACGTATCACTATATAACGTTATACGTCATATGGCAATACTATATAACAATATACGCTATTACGTAATAGTATATATCGTTTTACGCTATATGGTAATGCTATATAACGATATACGTTATAACGTAACACTATATAACGTTATACGTTATATGGTAATACTATATATCGTTATTCGTTATAACGTAACAATATATAACGTTATACGTTATATGGTAATACTATATAACGATATACGTTCTTACGTAATAGTATATATCGCTATACGTTATAACGTAACACTATATAACGTTATACGTTATATGGTAATTCTATATAACGTTATACGTTATTACGTAATAGCATATATCGTTTTACGTTATATGGTAATGCTATATAACGTTATATGTTATAACGTAACACTATATAACGGTATACGTTATATGGTGATACTATATACGTTATACGTTATAACGTAACAATATATAACGTTATACGTTATATGGTAATACCATATATCGTTATACGTTATACCGTAACAATATATAACGTTATACGTTGTATGGTAATACTATATAATGTTATACGTTATAACTAAATAGTATATATCGTTATACGTTATTACGTAATAGTATATATCGTTATACGTTGTATGGTAATACTATATAACAATATACGTTATTACGTAACAGGATATATCGTTTTACGATATATGGTAATGCTATATAACGTTATACGTTATACCGTAACAGTATATAACGTTATACGTTATATGCTAATACTGTATAACAATATACGTTATTACGTAATAGTATATATCGTTTTACGTTATATGGTAATAGTATATATCGTTATACGTTATAACGTAACAATATATAACGTTATACGTTATATGGTAATACTATATAACGATATACGTTATTACGTAATAGTATATATCGTTATACGTTATAACGTAACACTATATAACGCTATACGTTATATGGTAATTCTGTATAACGTTATACGTTATTACGTAATAGTATATATCGTTTTACGTTATATGGTAATGCTATATAACGTTATACGTTATAACGTAACACTATATAACGTTATACGTTACATGGTAATAGTATATATCGTTATACGTTATAACGTAACAATATATAACGTTATACGTTATATGGTAATAGTATATATCGTTATACGTTATAACGTAACAATATATAACGTTATACGTTATATGGTAATACTATATAACCATATACGTTATTACGTAATAGTATATATCGTTATACGTTATAACGTAACACTATATATCGTTTTACGATATATGGTAATGCTATATAACGATATACGTTATAACGTAACACTATATAACGTTATACGTTATATGGTAATACTATATAACGTTATACGTTGTAACGTATCACTATATAACGTTATACGTTATATGGCAATACTATATAACAATATACGCTATTACGTAATAGTATATATCGTTTTACGCTATATGGTAATGCTATATAACGATATACGTTATAACGTAACACTATATAACGTTATACGTTATATGGTAATATTATATATCGTTATACGTTATAACGTAACAATATATAACGTTATACGTTATATGGTAATGCTATATAATGATATACGTTATTACGTAATAGTATATATCGTTATACGTTATAACGTAATAGTATATATCGTTATACGTTATAACGTGAGAATATATAACGTTATACGTTATATGGTAATACTATATAACGATATACGTTATTACGTAATAGTATATATCGTTATACGTTATAACGTAACACTATATAACATTATACGTTATATGGTAATACTATATATCGTTATACGTTATAACGTAACAATATATAACGTTATACGTTATATGGTAATACTATATAACAATATACCTTATTACGTAGTAGTATTTATCCTTTTACGTTATATGGTAATGCTATATAACGATATACGTTATAACGTAACACTATATAACGTTATACGTTATATGGTAATACTATATATCGTTATACGTTATAACGTAACAATATATAACGTTATATATATATGGTAATACTATATAACGATATACGTTATTACGTAATAGTATGTCGAATTGTCGTTTGGATTTCGAGCGTGAGACAATTCTTCGTTTGCATTTGCCATCATGATGTTCAATAAAGGTTGTATTTACATAAAATTATATTTCTTTACAAAGTTTGATAAATAATTAGTTTAACGGTTAACTAAGATAACAAACAATAAGTAAACAAATGCTTTAAATATTATTCTTGTGTTCTGTAACGAATCCACGGTCAACGGGAAACTTTCTGTACGTTTTAATATATTTTTGATAGCACACTGACACGTTCACTCAGGCACAGGGTTTCTCTAAGACTGACTCCAAGACGATGACAGTAAACTCTCCAAGGAGAGTGCAAAATAAATGACAGATACAGTTGCAAATATCAAATACACATCGATCGGGAATATCAACAAATTCCCAAGCGCCGTAACTAGGCAGTTCCACATAAACCAGCATTGCTCCTGATCAAGGCTTGATTGTTTATACAGCGTATCCCTTAACACTGGAACCTCCTTTGTAAAACATTTCGTTCATCCCGTGACCGTGGCTACGTTCGGCGACTAGTTATGTCACCCCGAGCCCAAGTATTGAGAAATCTTCCAAAAGAAAGGCTCGATGTCTCTACATCTCCGACAAGTACATATCGTTATACGTTATAACGTAACACTATATAACGTTATACGTAATATGGTAATACTATATAACGATATACGTTATTACGTAATAGTATATATCGTTATACGTTATAACGTAACACTATATAACGTTATACGTTATATGGTAATTCTATATAACGTTATACGTTATTGCGTAATAGTATATATCGTTTTACGTTATATGGTAATGCTATATAACGTTATACGTTATAACGTAACACTATATAACGTTATACGTTACATGGTAATAGTATATATCGTTATACGTTATAACGTAACAATATATAACGTTATACGTTATATGGTAATAGTATATATCGTTATACGTTATAACGTAACAATATATAACGTTATACGTTATATGGTAATACTATATAACGATATACGTTATTACGTAACAATATATAACGTTATACGTTATATGGTAATACTATATAACGATATACGTTATTACGTAATAGTATATATCGTTATACGTTATAACGTAACACTATATAACGTTATACGTTCTATGGTAATTCTATATAACGTTATACGTTATTACGTAATAGTATATATCGTTTTACGTTATATGGTAATGATATATAACGTTATACGTTATAACGTAACACTATATAACGTTATACGTTACATGGTAATAGTATATATCGTTATACGTTATAACGTAACAATATATAACGTTATACGTTATATGGTAATAGTATATATCGTTATACGTTATAACGTAACAATATATAACGTTATACGTTATATGGTAATACTATATAACGATATACGTTATTACGTAATAGTATATATCGTTATACGTTATAACGTAACACTATATAACGTTATACGTTATATGGTAACTCTATATAACGTTATACGTTATAGCGTAACACTATATAACGTTATACGTTATATGGTAATACTATATATCGTTATACGTTATAACATAACAATATATAACGTTATACGTTATATGGTAATACTATATAACGATATACGTTATTACGTAATAGTATATATCGTTATACGTTATAACGTAACACTATATATCGTTTTACGATATATGGTAATGCTATATAACGTTATACGTTATAGCGTAACACTATATAACGTTATACGTTATATGGTAATACTATATATCGTTATACGTTATAACGTAACAACATATAACGTTATACGTTATATGGTAATACTATATAACAGTATACGTTATTACGTTATTGTATATATCGTTTTAAGTTATATGGTAATGCTATATAACATTATACGTTATAACGTAACACTATATAACGTTATACGTTACATGGTAATAGTATATATCGTTATACGTTATAACGTAACAATATATAACGTTATACGTTATATGGTAATAGTATATATCGTTATACGTTATTACGTAATAGTATATATCGTTATACGTTATAACGTAAGAATATATAACGTTATACGTTATATGGTAATACTATATAACGATATACGTTAGTACGTAATAGTATATATCGTTATACGTTATAACGTAACACTATATACCGTTCTACGATATATGGTAATGCTACATAACGTTATACGTTATAACGTAACACTATATAACGTTATACGTTATATGGTAATACTATATATCGTTATACGTTATACCGTAACAATATATAACGTTATACGTTATATGCTAATACTGTATAACAATATACGTTATTACGTAATGGTATATATCGCTT
>NW_026109597.1:0-26072 GCF_024516045.1 Bombus affinis
TATTATTACGTAATAGCGTATATTGTTATGTAGTATTACCATATAACGTATAACGTTATATATTGTTACATTATAACGTATAACGATATATAGTATTACCATATAACGTAAACGATATATATTAGTACGTAATAGCGTATATTGTTATATAGTATTACCATGTAACGTATAACGTTATATAGTGATACGTTATAACGTATATCGTTATATAGTATTACGTAATAACGTTTATCGTTATATAGTATAACCATATAACGTATAACGTTATATATTGTTACGTTATAACGTATAACGATATATACTATTACGTAATAACGTATATCGTTATGTAGCATTACCATATAACGTATAACGTTATATATTGTTACGTTATAACGTATAACGATATATACTATTACGTAATAACGTATATCGTTATATAGTATTACCATATAACGTATAACGTTATATATTGTTACGTTATAACGTATAACGATATATACTATTACGTAATAACGTATATCGTTATATAGTATTACCATATAACGTATAACGTTATATATTGTTATGTTATAACGTATAACGATATATACTATTACCATATAACGTATAACGTTATATATTGTTACGTTATAACGTATAACGATATATACTATTACGTAATAACGTATAACGATATATACTATTACGTAATAACGTATATCGTTATGTAGCATTACCATATAACGTATAACGTTATATATTGTTACGTTATAACGTATAACCATATATAGTATTACCACATAACGTATAACGTTATATATTGTTACGTTATAACGTATAACGATATATACTATTACGTAATGACGTATAACGATATATACTATTACGTAATAACGTATATCGTTATGTAGCATTACCATATAACGTATAACGTTATATAGTGATACGTTATAACGTATAACGTTATATAGTATTACGTAATAACGTATATCGTTATATAGTATTACCATATAACGTATAACGTTATATATTGTTACGTTATAACGTATAACGATATATACTATTACGTAATAACGTATAACGATATATACTATTACGTAATAACGTATATCGTTATGTAGCATTACCATATAACGTATAACGTTATATATTGTTACGTTATAACGTATAACCATATATCGTATTACCATATAACGTATAACGTTATATAGCATTACCATATATCGTAAAACGATATATAGTGTTACGTTATAACGTATAACGATATATACTATTACGTAATAACGTATATCGTTATATAGTATTACCATATAACGTATAACGTTATATACTGTTACGTTATAACGTATAACGATATATACTATTACGTAATAACGTATATCGTTATATAGTATTACCATATAACGTATAACGTTATATATTGTTATGTTATAACGTATAACGATATATACTATTACCATATAACGTATAACGTTATATATTGTTACGTTATAACGTATAACGATATATAGTATTACCATATAACGTAAAACGATATATATTATTACGTAATAGCGTATATTGTTATATAGTATTACCATATAACGTATAACGTTATATATTGTTACGTTATAACGTATAACGATATATAGTATTACCATATAACGTAAAACGATATATATTATTACGTAATAGCGTATATTGTTATATAGTATTACCATATAACGTATAACGTTATATAGTGTTACGTTATAACGTATAACGTTATATAGCATTACCATATAACGTATAACGTTATATATTGTTACGTTATAACGTATAACCATATATAGTATTACCATATAACGTATAACGTCATATAGCATTACCATATATCGTAAAACGATATATAGTGCTACGTTATAACGTATAACGTTATATAGCATTACCATATAACGTATAACGTTATATATTGTTACGTTATAACGTATAACCATATATAGTATTACCATATAACGTATAACGTTATATAGTGTTACTTTATAACGTATAACGTTATATAGCATTACCATATAACGTATAACGTTATATATTGTTACGTTATAACGTATAACCATATATAGTATTACCAATATAACGTATAACGTTATATAGTGATACGTTATAACGTATAACGTTATATAGTATTACCATATAAATTATAACATTATATACTATTACGTAATAACGTATAACGATATATAGTATTACTTATAATAACGTATATCGTTATATAGCATTACCATATAACGTATAACGTTATATAGTGATACGTTATAACGTATAACCATATATAGTATTACCATATAACGTATAACGTTATATATTGTTACGTTATAACGTCTAACCATATATAGTATTACCATATAACGTATAACGTTATATAGTGTTACGTTATAACGTATAACGTTATATAGCATTACCATATAACGTATAACGATATATATTGTTACGTTATAACGTATAACGATATATACTATTACCATGTAACGTATAACGTTATATAGTGTTACGTTATAACGTATAAAGTTATATAGCATTACCATATAACGTAAAACGATATATACTATTTCGTAATAACGTATAACGTTATATAGAATTACCATATAAGGTATAACGTTATATAGTGTTACGTTATAACGTATAACGATATACACTATATCGTAATAACGTATATCGTTATATAGTATTACCATATAACGTATATCGTTATATATTGTTACGTTATAACGTATAACGATATATACTATTACCATATAACGTATAACGTTATATAGTGTTACGTTATAACGCATATCGTTATATAGCATTACCATATAACGTAAAACGATATATACTATTTCGTAATAACGTATATTGTTATATAGTATTACCATATAACGTATAACGTTATATATTGTTACGTTATAACGTATAACGATATATAGTATTACCATATAACGTATAACGTTATATAGTGTTACGTTATAACGTATAACGATATATACTATTACGTAATAACGTATATCGTTATATAGTATTTCCATATAACGTATAACGTTATATATTGTTACGTTATAACGTATAACGATATATACTATTACGTAATAACGTATATCGTTATGTAGCATTACCATATAACGTATAACGTTATATATTGTTACGTTATAACGTATAACCATATATAGTATTACCACATAACGTATAACGTTATATATTGTTACGTTATAACGTATAACGATATATACTATTACGTAATGACGTATAACGATATATACTATTACGTAATAACGTATATCGTTATGTAGCATTACCATATAACGTATAACGTTATATAGTGATACGTTATAACGTATAACGTTATATAGTATTACGTAATAACGTATATCGTTATATAGTATTACCATATAACGTATAACGTTATATATTGTTACGTTATAACGTATAACGATATATACTATTACGTAATAACGTATAACGATATATACTATTACGTAATAACGTATATCCTTATGTAGCACTACCATATAACGTATAACGTTATATATTGTTACGTTATAACGTATAACCATATATCGTATTACCATATAACGTATAACGTTATATAGCATTACCATATATCGTAAAACGATATATAGTGTTACGTTATAACGTATAACGATATATACTATTACGTAATAACGTATATCGTTATATAATATTACCATATAACGTATAACGTTATATATTGTTACGTTATAACGTATAACGATATATACTATTACGTAATAACGTATATCGTTATATAGTATTACCATATAACGTATAACGTTATATATTGTTATGTTATAACGTATAACGATATATACTATTACCATATAACGTATAACGTTATATATTGTTACGTTATAACGTATAACGATATATAGTATTACCATATAACGTAAAACGATATATATTATTACGTAATAGCGTATATTGTTATATAGTATTACCATATAACGTATAACGTTATATATTGTTACGTTATAACGTATAACGATATATAGTATTACCATATAACGTAAAACGATATATATTATTACGTAATAGCGTATATTGTTATATAGTATTACCATATAACGTATAACGTTATATAGTGTTACGTTATAACGTATAACGTTATATAGCATTACCATATAACGTATAACGTTATATATTGTTACGTTATAACGTATAACCATATATAGTATTACCATATAACGTATAACGTTATATAGCATTACCATATATTGTAAAACAATATATAGTGCTACGTTATAACGTATAACGTTATATAGCATTACCATATAACGTATAACGTTATATATTGTTACGTTATAACGTATAACCATATATAGTATTACCATATAACGTATAACGTTATATAGTGTTACTTTATAACGTATAACGTTATATAGCATTACCATATAACGTATAACGTTATATATTGTTACGTTATAACGTTTAACCATATATAGTATTACCATATAACGTATAACGTTATATAGTGATACGTTATAACGTATAACGTTATATAGTATTACCATATAAATTATAACATTATATACTATTACGTAATAACGTATAACGATATATACTATTACTTAATAACGTATATCGTTATATAGCATTACCATATAACGTATAACGTTATATAGTGATACGTTATAACGTATAACCATATATAGTATTACCATATAACGTATAACGTTATATAGTGATACGTTATAACGTATAACGTTATATAGTATTACCATATAAATTATAACATTATATACTATTACGTAATAACGTATAACGATATATACTATTACGTAATAGCGTATATTGTTATATAGTATTACCATATAACGTATAACGTTATATAGTGATACGTTATAACGTATAACGTTATATAGTATTACGTAATAACGTATATCGTTATATAGTATTTACCATATAACGTATAACGTTATATATTGTTACGTTATAACGTATAACGATATATACTATTACGTAATAACGTATAACGGTATATACTATTACGTAATAACGTATATCGTTATGTAGCATTACCATATAACGTATAACGTTATATATTGTTACGTAATAACGTATAACGTTATATAGAATTACCATATAACGTATAACGTTATATAGTATTACCATATAACGTATAACGTTATATATGGTTACGTTATAACGTATAACGATATATACTATTACGTAATAACGTATAACGTTATATAGTATTACGTAATAACGTATATCGTTATATAGTATTACCATATAACGTATAACGTTATATATGGTTACGTTATAACGTATAACGATATATACTATTACGTAATAACGTATAACGGTATATACTATTACGTAATAACGTATATCCTTATGTAGCATTACCATATAACGTATAACGTTATATATTGTTACGTAATAACGTATAACGTTATATAGAATTACCATATAACGTATAACGTTATATATTGTTACGTTATAACGTATAACGATATATACTATTACGTAATAACGTATAACGATATATATTATTACGTAATAGCGTATATTGTTATATAGTATTAACATATAACGTATAACGTTCTATAGTGATACGTTATAACGTATAACGTTATATAGTATTACGTAATAACGTATATCGTTATATAGAATTACCATATAACGTATAACGTTATATATTGTTACGTTATAACGTCTAACCATATATAGTATTACCATATAACGTATAACGTTATATAGTGTTACGTTATAACGTATAACGTTATATAGCATTACCATATAACGTATAACGTTATATATTGTTACGTTATAACGTATAACCATATATAGTATTACCATATAACGTATAACGTTATATAGTGATACATTATAACGTATAACGTTATATAGTATTACCATATAAAGAATAACATTATATACTATTACGTAATAACGTATAACGATATATACTATTACTTAATAACGTATATCGTTATATAGCATTACCATATAACGTATAACGTTATATATTGTTACGTTATAACGTATAACCATATATAGTATTACCATATAACGTATAACGTTATATAGTGATACGTTATAACGTATAACGTTATATAGTATTACCATATAAAGTATAACATTATATACTATTACGTAATAACGTATAACGATATATACTATTACGTAATAACGTATATCGTTATATAGCATTACCATATAACGTATAACGTTATATACTGTTACGTTATAACGTATAACGATATATACTATTACCATGTAACGTATAACGTTATATAGTGTTACGTTATAACGTATAAAGTTATATAGCATTAGAATATAGCGTAAAACGATATATACTATTACGTAATAACGTATAACGTTATATAGAATTACCATATAACGTATAACGTTATATAGTGTTACGTTATAACGTATAACGATATATACTATTACGTAATAACGTATATCGTTATATAGTAGTACCATATAACGTATAACGTTATATATTGTTACGTTATAACGTATAACGATATATAGTATTACCATATAACGTATAACGTTATATAGTGTTACGTTATAACGTATAACGTTATATAGCATTACCATATAACGTATAACGTTATATATTGTTACGTTATAACGTATAACCATATATAGTATTACCATATAACGTATAACGTTATATAGTGTTACGTTATAACGTATATCGTTATATAGTAGTACCATATAACGTATAACGTTATATATTGTTACGTTATAACGTATAACGATATATACTATTACCATATAACGTATAACGTTATATAGTGTTACGTTATAACGCATATCGTTATATCGCATTACCATATAACGTAAAACGATATATACTATTTCGTAATAACGTATATTGTTATATAGTATTACCATATAACGTATAACGTTATATATTGTTACGTTATAACGTATAACGATATATAGTATTACCATATAACGTTTAACGTTATATAGTGTTACGTTATAACGTATAACGATATATACTATTACGTAATAACGTATATCGTTATATAGTATTTCCATATAACGTATAACGTTATATATTGTTACGTTATAACGTATAACGATATATACTATTACGTAATAACGTATATCGTTATGTAGCATTACCATATAACGTATAACGTTATATATTGCTACGTTATAACGTATAACCATATATAGTATTACCACATAACGTATAACGTTATATATTGTTACGTTATAACGTATAAGGATATATACTATTACGTAATAACGTATAACGATATATACTATTACGTAATAACGTATATCGTTATATAGTATTACCATATAACGTATAACGTTATATATTGTTATGTTATAACGTATAACGATATATACTATTACCATATAACGTATAACGTTATATATTGTTACGTTATAACGTATAACGATATATAGTATTACCATATAACGTAAAACGATATATATTATTACGTAATAGCGTATATTGTTATATAGTATTACCATATAACGTATAACGTTATATATTGTTACGTTATAACGTATAACGATATATAGTATTACCATATAACGTAAAACGATATATATTATTACGTAATAGCGTATATTGTTATATAGTATTACCATATAACGTATAACGTTATATAGTGTTACGTTATAACGTATAACGTTATATAGCATTACCATATAACGTATAACGTTATATATTGTTACGTTATAACGTATAACCATATATAGTATTACCATATAACGTATAACGTTATATAGCATTACCATATATCGTAAAACGATATATAGTGCTACGTTATAACGTATAACGTTATATAGCATTACCATATAACGTATAACGTTATATATTGTTACGTTATAACGTATAACCATATATAGTATTACCATATAACGTATAACGTTATATAGTGTTACTTTATAACGTATAACGTTATATAGCATTACCATATAACGTATAACGTTATATATTGTTACGTTATAACGTATAACCATATATAGTATTACCATATAACGTATAACGTTATATAGTGATACGTTATAACGTATAACGTTATATAGTATTACCATATAAATTATAACATTATATACTATTACGTAATAACGTATAACGATATATACTATTACTTAATAGCGTATATCGTTATATAGCATTACCATATAACGTATGACGTTATATAGTGATACGTTATAACGTATAACCATATATAGTATTACCATATAACGTATAACGTTATATATTGTTACGTTATAACGTCTAACCATATATAGTATTACCATATAACGTATAACGTTATATAGTGTTACGTTATAACGTATAACGTTATATAGCATTACCATATAACGTATAACGTTATATATTGTTACGTTATAACGTATAACGATATATACTATTACCATGTAACGTATAACGTTATATAGTGTTACGTTATAACGTATAAAGTTATATAGCATTACCATATAACGTAAAACGATATATACTATTACGTAATAACGTATAACGTTATATAGAATTACCATATAAGGTATAACGTTATATAGTGTTACGTTATAACGTATAACGATATACACTATATCGTAATAACGTATATCGTTATATAGTATTACCATATAACGTATATCGTTATATATTGTTACGTTATAACGTATAACGATATATACTATTACCATATAACGTATAACGTTATATAGTGTTACGTTATAACGCATATCGTTATATAGCATTACCATATAACGTAAAACGATATATACTATTTCGTAATAACGTATATTGTTATATAGTATTACCATATAACGTATAACGTTATATATTGTTACGTTATAACGTATAACGATATATAGTATTACCATATAACGTATAACGTTATATAGTGTTACGTTATAACGTATAACGATATATACTATTACGTAATAACGTATATCGTTATATAGTATTTCCATATAACGTATAACGTTATATATTGTTACGTTATAACGTATAACGATATATACTATTACGTAATAACGTATATCGTTATGTAGCATTACCATATAACGTATAACGTTATATATTGTTACGTTATAACGTATAACCATATATAGTATTACCACATAACGTATAACGTTATATATTGTTACGTTATAACGTATAACGATATATACTATTACGTAATGACGTATAACGATATATACTATTACGTAATAACGTATATCGTTATGTAGCATTACCATATAACGTATAACGTTATATAGTGATACGTTATAACGTATAACGTTATATAGTATTACGTAATAACGTATATCGTTATATAGTATTACCATATAACGTATAACGTTATATATTGTTACGTTATAACGTATAACGATATATACTATTACGTAATAACGTATAACGATATATACTATTACGTAATAACGTATATCCTTATGTAGCATTACCATATAACGTATAACGTTATATATTGTTACGTTATAACGTATAACCATATATCGTATTACCATATAACGTATAACGTTATATAGCATTACCATATATCGTAAAACGATATATAGTGTTTACGTTATAACGTATAACGATATATACTATTACGTAATAACGTATATCGTTATATAGTATTACCATATAACGTATAACGTTATATATTGTTACGTTATAACGTATAACGATATATACTATTACGTAATAACGTATATCGTTATATAGTATTACCATATAACGTATAACGTTATATATTGTTATGTTATAACGTATAACGATATATACTATTACCATATAACGTATAACGTTATATATTGTTACGTTATAACGTATAACGATATATAGTATTACCATATAACGTAAAACGATATATATTATTACGTAATAGCGTATATTGTTATATAGTATTACCATATAACGTATAACGTTATATAGTGTTACGTTATAACGTATAACGTTATATAGCATTACCATATAACGTATAACGTTATATATTGTTACGTTATAACGTATAACCATATATAGTATTACCATATAACGTATAACGTTATATAGCATTACCATATATCGTAAAACGATATATAGTGCTACGTTATAACGTATAACGTTATATAGCATTACCATATAACGTATAACGTTATATATTGTTACGTTATAACGTATAACCATATATAGTATTACCATATAACGTATAACGGTATATAGTGTTACTTTATAACGTATGACGTTATATAGCATTACCATATAACGTATAACGTTATATATTGTTACGTTATAACGTATAACCATATATAGTATTACCATATAACGTATAACGTTATATAGTGATACGTTATAACGTATAACGTTATATAGTATTACCATATAAATTATAACATTATATACTATTACGTAATAACGTATAACGATATATACTATTACTTAATAACGTATATCGTTATATAGCATTACCATATAACGTATAACGTTATATAGTGATACGTTATAACGTATAACCATATATAGTATTACCATATAACGTATAACGTTATATAGTGATACGTTATAACGTATAACGTTATATAGTATTACCATATAAATTATAACATTATATACTATTACGTAATAACGTATAACGATATATACTATTACGTAATAGCGTATATTGTTATATAGTATTACCATATAACGTATAACGTTATATAGTGATACGTTATAACGTATAACGTTATATAGTATTACGTAATAACGTATATCGTTATATAGTATTACCATATAACGTATAACGTTATATATTGTTACGTTATAACGTATAACGATATATAGTATAACCATATAACATAAAACGATATATATTATTACGTAATAGCGTATATTGTTATATAGTATTACCATATAACGTATAACGTTCTATAGTGATACGTTATAACGTATAACGTTATATAGTATTACGTAATAACGTATATCGTTATATAGTATTACCATATAACGTATAACGTTATATATGGTTACGTTATAACGTATAACGATATATACTATTACGTAATAACGTATAACGGTATATACTATTACGTAATAACGTATATCGTTATGTAGCATTACCATATAACGTATAACGTTATATATTGTTACGTAATAACGTATAACGTTATATAGAATTACCATATAACGTATAACGTTATATATTGTTACGTTATAACGTATAACGATATATACTATTACGTAATAACGTATAACGATATATATTATTACGTAATAGCGTATATTGTTATATAGTATTAACATATAACGTATAACGTTCTATAGTGATACGTTATAACGTATAACGTTATATAGTATTACGTAATAACGTATATCGTTATATAGAATTACCATATAACGTATAACGTTATATATTGTTACGTTATAACGTCTAACCATATATAGTATTACCATATAACGTATAACGTTATATAGTGTTACGTTATAACGTATAACGTTATATAGCATTACCATATAACGTATAACGTTATATATTGTTACGTTATAACGTATAACCATATATAGTATTACCATATAACGTATAACGTTATATAGTGATACATTATAACGTATAACGTTATATAGTATTACCATATAAAGAATAACATTATATACTATTACGTAATAACGTATAACGATATATACTATTACTTAATAACGTATATCGTTATATAGCATTACCATATAACGTATAACGTTATATATTGTTACGTTATAACGTATAACCATATATAGTATTACCATATAACGTACAACGTTATATAGTGATACGTTATAACGTATAACGTTATATAGTATTACCATATAAAGTATAACATTATATACTATTACGTAATAACGTATAACGATATATACTATTACGTGATAACGTATATCGTTATATAGCATTACCATATAACGTATAACGTTATATACTGTTACGTTATAACGTATAACGATATATACTATTACCATGTAACGTATAACGTTATATAGTGTTACGTTATAACGTATAAAGTTATATAGCATTAGAATATAGCGTAAAACGATATATACTATTACGTAATAACGTATAACGTTATATAGAATTACCATATAACGTATAACGTTATATAGTGTTACGTTATAACGTATAACGATATATACTATTACGTAATAACGTATATCGTTATATAGTAGTACCATATAACGTATAACGTTATATATTGTTACGTTATAACGTATAACGATATATAGTATTACCATATAACGTATAACGTTATATAGTGTTACGTTATAACGTATAACGTTATATAGCATTACCATATAACGTATAACGTTATATATTGTTACGTTATAACGTATAACCATATATAGTATTACCATATAACGTATAACGTTATATAGTGTTACGTTATAACGTATATCGTTATATAGTAGTACCATATAACGTATAACGTTATATATTGTTACGTTATAACGTATAACGATATATACTATTACCATATAACGTATAACGTTATATAGTGTTACGTTATAACGCATATCGTTATATCGCATTACCATATAACGTAAAACGATATATACTATTTCGTAATAACGTATATTGTTATATAGTATTACCATATAACGTATAACGTTATATATTGTTACGTTATAACGTATAACGATATATAGTATTACCATATAACGTTTAACGTTAGATAGTGTTACGTTATAACGTATAACGATATATACTATTACGTAATAACGTATATCGTTATATAGTATTTCCATATAACGTATAACGTTATATATTGTTACGTTATAACGTATAACGATATATACTATTACGTAATAACGTATATCGTTATGTAGCATTACCATATAACGTATAACGTTATATATTGTTACGTTATAACGTATAACCATATATAGTATTACCACATAACGTATAACGTTATATATTGTTACGTTATAACGTATAAGGATATATACTATTACGTAATAACGTATAACGATATATACTATTACGTAATAACGTATATCGTTATGTAGCATTACCATATAACGTATAACGTTATATAGTGAATCGTTATAACGTATAACGTTATATAGCATTACCATATAACGTATAACGTTATATAGTGTTACGTTATAACGTATAACGTTATATAGCATTACCATATAACGTATAACGTTATATATTGTTACGTTATAACGTATAACCATATATAGTATTACCATATAACGTATAACGTTATATAGTGATACATTATAACGTATAACGTTATATAGTATTACCATATAAAGAATAACATTATATACTATTACGTAATAACGTATAACGATATATACTATTACTTAATAACGTATATCGTTATATAGCATTACCATATAACGTATAACGTTATATATTGTTACGTTATAACGTATAACCATATATAGTATTACCATATAACGTATAACGTTATATAGTGATACGTTATAACGTATAACGTTATATAGTATTACCATATAAAGTATAACATTATATACTATTACGTAATAACGTATAACGATATATACTATTACGTAATAACGTATATCGTTATATAGCATTACCATATAACGTATAACGTTATATACTGTTACGTTATAACGTATAACGATATATACTATTACCATGTAACGTATAACGTTATATAGTGTTACGTTATAACGTATAAAGTTATATAGCATTAGAATATAGCGTAAAACGATATATACTATTACGTAATAACGTATAACGTTATATAGAATTACCATATAACGTATAACGTTATATAGTGTTACGTTATAACGTATAACGATATATACTATTACGTAATAACGTATATCGTTATATAGTAGTACCATATAACGTATAACGTTATATATTGTTACGTTATAACGTATAACGATATATACTATTACCATATAACGTATAACGTTATATAGTGTTACGTTATAACGCATATCGTTATATAGCATTACCATATAACGTAAAACGATATATACTATTTCGTAATAACGTATATTGTTATATAGTATTACCATATAACGTATAACGTTATATATTGTTACGTTATAACGTATAACGATATATAGTATTACCATATAACGTATAACGTTATATAGTGTTACGTTATAACGTATAACGATATATACTATTACGTAATAACGTATAACGATATATACTATTACGTAATAACGTATAACGATATATACTATTACGTAATAACGTATATCGTTATGTAGCATTACCATATAACGTATAACGTTATATATTGTTACGTTATAACGTATAACCATATATCGTATTACCACATAACGTATAACGTTATATAGCATTACCATATATCGTAAAACGATATATAGTGTTACGTTATAACGTATAACGATATATACTATTACGTAATAACGTATATCGTTATATAGTATTACCATATAACGTATAACGTTATATATTGTTACGTTATAACGTATAACGATATATACTATTACGTAATAACGTATATCGTTATATAGTATTACCATATAACGTATAACGTTATATATTGTTATGTTATAACGTATAACGATATATACTATTACCATATAACGTATAACGTTATATATTGTTACGTTATAACGTATAACGATATATACTATTACGTAATAACGTATATCGTTATATAGTATTACCATATAACGTATAACGTTATATATTGTTACGTTATAACGTATAACGATATATACTATTACGTAATAACGTATATCGTAATATAGTATTACCATATAACGTATAACGTTATATATTGTTACGTTATAACGTATAACGATATACAGTATTACCATATAACGTATAACGTTATATAGTGTTACGTTATAACGTATATCGTTATATAGCATTACCATATAACGTAAAACGATATATACTATTTCGTAATAACGTATATTGTTATATAGTATTACCATATAACGTATAACGTTATTTATTGTTACGTTATAACGTATAACGATATATAGTATTACCATATAACGTAAAACGATATATATTATTACGTAATAGCGTATATTGTTATATAGTATTACCATATAACGTATAACGTTATATATTGTTACATTATAACGTATAACGATATATAGTATTACCATATAACGTAAAACGATATATATTAGTACGTAATAGCGTATATTGTTATATAGTATTACCATGTAACGTATAACGTTATATAGTGATACGTTATAACGTATATCGTTATATAGTATTACGTAATAACGTTTATCGTTATATAGTATTACCATATAACGTATAACGTTATATATTGTTACGTTATAACGTATAACGATATATACTATTACGTAATAACGTATATCGTTATGTAGCATTACCATATAACGTGTAACGTTATATATTGTTACGTTATAACGTATAACGATATATACTATTACGTAATAACGTATATCGTTATATAGTATTACCATATAACGTATAACGTTATATATTGTTACGTTATAACGTATAACGATATATACTATTACGTAATAACGTATATCGTTATATAGTATTACCATATAACGTATAACGTTATATATTGTTATGTTATAACGTATAACGATATATACTATTACCATATAACGTATAACGTTATATATTGTTACGTTATAACGTATAACGATATATACTATTACGTAATAACGTATAACGATATATACTATTACGTAATAACGTATATCGTTATGTAGCATTACCATATAACGTATAACGTTATATATTGTTACGTTATAACGTATAACCATATATAGTATTACCATATAACGTATAACGTTATATAGTGTTACGTATAACGTTATATGGTAATGCTATATAACGTATAACGTTATATAGCATTACCATATATCGTAAAACGATATATAGTGTTACGTTATAACGTATAACGATATACACTATTACGTAATAACGTATATCGTTATATAGTATTACCATATAACGTATAACGTTATATAGTGTTACGTTATAACGTATAACGATATATACTATTACGTAATAACGTATATCGTTATATAGTATTACCATATAACGTATAACGTTATATATTGTTACGTTATAACGTATAACGATATACAGTATTACCATATAACGTATAACGTTATATAGTGTTACGTTATAACGTATATCGTTATATAGCATTACCATATAACGTAAAACGATATATACTATTTCGTAATAACGTATATTGTTATATAGTATTACCATATAACGTATAACGTTATATATTGTTACGTTATAACGTATAACGATATATAGTATTACCATATAACGTAAAACGATATATATTATTACGTAATAGCGTATATTGTTATATAGTATTACCATATAACGTATAACGTTATATATTGTTACGTTATAACGTATAACGATATATAGTATTACCATATAACGTAAAACGATATATATTAGTACGTAATAGCGTATACTGTTATATAGTATTACCATGTAACGTATAACGTTATATAGTGATACGTTATAACGTATATCGTTATATAGTATTACGTAATAACGTTTATCGTTATATAGTATTACCATATAACGATATATTGTTACGTTATAACGTATAACGATATATACTATTACGTAATAACGTATATCGTTATGTAGCATTACCATATAACGTATAACGTTATATATTGTTACGTTATAACGTATAACCATATATAGTATTACCACATAACGTATAACGTTATATATTGTTACGTTATAACGTATAACGATATATACTATTACGTAATAACGTATAACGATATATACTATTACGTAATAACGTATATCGTTATGTAGCATTACCATATAACGTATAACGTTATATAGTGATACGTTATAACGTATAACCATATATAGTATTTCCATATAACGTATAACGTTATATAGTGTTACGTTATAACGTATAACGTTATATAGCATTACCATATATCGTAAAACGATATATAGTGTTACGTTATAACGTATAACGATATATACTATTACGTAATAACGTATATCGTTATATAGTATTACCATATAACGTATAACGTTATATAGTGTTACGTTATAACGTATAACGATATATACTATTACGTAATAACGTATATCGTTATATAGTATTACCATATAACGTATAACGTTATATATTGTTACGTTATAACGTATAACGATATACAGTATTACCATATAACGTATAACGTTATATAGTGTTACGTTATAACGTATATCGTTATATAGCATTACCATATAACGTAAAACGATATATACTATTTCGTAATAACGTATATTGTTATATAGTATTACCATATAACGTATAACGTTATTTATTGTTACGTTATAACGTATAACGATATATAGTATTACCATATAACGTAAAACGATATATATTATTACGTAATAGCGTATATTGTTATATAGTATTACCATATAACGTATAACGTTATATATTGTTACATTATAACGTATAACGATATATAGTATTACCATATAACGTAAAACGATATATATTAGTACGTAATAGCGTATATTGTTATATAGTATTACCATGTAACGTATAACGTTATATAGTGATACGTTATAACGTATATCGTTATATAGTATTACGTAATAACGTTTATCGTTATATAGTATTACCATATAACGTATAACGTTATATATTGTTACGTTATAACGTATAACGATATATACTATTACGTAATAACGTATATCGTTATGTAGCATTACCATATAACGTGTAACGTTATATATTGTTACGTTATAACGTATAACGATATATACTATTACGTAATAACGTATATCGTTATATAGTATTACCATATAACGTATAACGTTATATATTGTTACGTTATAACGTATAACGATATATACTATTACGTAATAACGTATATCGTTATATAGTATTACCATATAACGTATAACGTTATATATTGTTATGTTATAACGTATAACGATATATACTATTACCATATAACGTATAACGTTATATATTGTTACGTTATAACGTATAACGATATATACTATTACGTAATAACGTATAACGATATATACTATTACGTAATAACGTATATCGTTATGTAGCATTACCATATAACGTATAACGTTATATATTGTTACGTTATAACGTATAACCATATATAGTATTACCATATAACGTATAACGTTATATAGTGTTACGTTATAACGTATAACGTTATATAGCATTACCATATATCGTAAAACGATATATAGTGTTACGTTATAACGTATAACGATATATACTATTACGTAATAACGTATATCGTTATATAGTATTACCATATAACGTATAACGTTATATAGTGTTACGTTATAACGTATAACGATATATACTATTACGTAATAACGTATATCGTTATATAGTATTACCATATAACGTATAACGTTATATATTGTTACGTTATAACGTATAACGATATACAGTATTACCATATAACGTATAACGTTATATAGTGTTACGTTATAACGTATATCGTTATATAGCATTACCATATAACGTAAAACGATATATACTATTTCGTAATAACGTATATTGTTATATAGTATTACCATATAACGTATAACGTTATATATTGTTACGTTATAACGTATAACGATATATAGTATTACCATATAACGTAAAACGATATATACTATTACGTAATAGCGTATATTGTTATATAGTATTACCATATAACGTATAACGTTATATATTGTTACGTTATAACGTATAACGATATATAGTATTACCATATAACGTAAAACGATATATATTAGTACGTAATAGCGTATACTGTTATATAGTATTACCATGTAACGTATAACGTTATATAGTGATACGTTATAACGTATATCGTTATATAGTATTACGTAATAACGTTTATCGTTATATAGTATTACCATATAACGATATATTGTTACGTTATAACGTATAACGATATATACTATTACGTAATAACGTATATCGTTATGTAGCATTACCATATAACGTATAACGTTATATATTGTTACGTTATAACGTATAACCATATATAGTATTACCACATAACGTATAACGTTATATATTGTTACGTTATAACGTATAACGATATATACTATTACGTAATAACGTATAACGATATATACTATTACGTAATAACGTATATCGTTATGTAGCATTACCATTTAACGTATAACGTTATATAGTGATACGTTATAACGTATAACGATATATCTTATTACCATATAACGTATAACGTTATATAGCATTACCATATATCGTAAAACGATATATAGTGTTACGTTATAACGTATAACGATATATACTATTACGTAATAACGTATATCGTTATATAGTATTACCATATAACGTATAACGTTATATATTGTTACGTTATAACGTATAACCATATATAGTATTACCATATAACGTATAACGTTATATAGCATTACCATATATCGTAAAACGATATATAGTGCTACGTTATAACGTATAACGTTATATAGCATTACCATATAACGTAAAACGATATATAATATTACGTAATAACGTATAACGTTATATAGAATTACCATATAACGTATAGCGTTATATAGTGTTACGTTATAACGTATAACGATATATACTATTACGTAATAACGTATATCGTTATATAGTATTTCCATATAACGTATAACGTTATATATTGTTACGTTATAACGTATAACGATATATAGTATTACCATATAACGTAAAACGATATATATTATTACGTAATAGCGTATATTGTTATATAGTATTACCATATAACGTATAGCGTTATAACGTATAACGTTATATATTTTTACGTTATAACGTATAACGATATATACTATTACGTAATAACGTATATCGTTATATAGTATTACCATATATCGTAAAACGATATATAGTGTTACGTTATAACGTATAACGATATATACTATTACGTAATAACGTATATCGTTATGTAGCATTACCATATAACGTATAACGTTATATATTGTTACGTTATAACGTATAACCATATATAGTATTACCATATAACGTATAACGTTATATAGTGTTACGTTATAACGTATAACGATATATACTATTACGTAATAACGTATATCGTTATATAGTATTACCATATAACGTATAACGTTATATAGTGTTACGTTATAACGTATAACGATATATACTATTACGTAATAACGTATATCGTTATATAGTATTACCATATAACGTATAACGTTATATATTGTTACGTTATAACGTATAACGATATACAGTATTACCATATAACGTATAACGTTATATAGTGTTACGTTATAACGTATATCGTTATATAGCATTACCATATAACTTAAAACGATATATACTATTTCGTAATAACGTATATTGTTATATAGTATTACCATATAACGTATAACGTTATATATTGTTACGTTATAACGTATAACGATATATAGTATTACCATATAACGTAAAACGATATATATTATTACGTAATAGCGTATATTGTTATATACTATTACCATATAACGTATAACGTTATATATTGTTACGTTATAACGTATAACGATATATAGTATTACCATATAACGTAAAACGATATATATTAGTACGTAATAGCGTATATTGTTATATAGTATTACCATGTAACGTATAACGTTATATAGTGATACGTTATAACGTATATCGTTATATAGTATTACGTAATAACGTTTATCGTTATATAGCATTACCATATAACGTATAACGTTATATATTGTTACGTTATAACGTATAACGATATATACTATTACGTAATAACGCATATCGTTATGTAGCATTACCATATAACGTATAACGTTATATAGTGATACGTTATAACGTATAACGATATATCGTATTACCATATAACGTATAACGTTATATAGCATTACCATATATCGTAAAACGATATATAGTGTTACGTTATAACGTATAACGATATATACTATTACGTAATAACGTATATCGTTATATAGTATTACCATATAACGTATAACGTTATATATTGTTACGTTATAACGTATAACGATATATACTATTACGTAATAACGTATATCGTTATATAGTATTACCATATATCGTATAACGTTATATATTGTTATGTTATAACGTATAACGATATATACTATTAGCATATAACGTATAACGTTATATATATTGTTACGTTATAACGTATAACCATATATAGTATTACCATATAACGTATAACGTTATATAGCATTACCATATATCGTAAAACGATATATAGTGCTACGTTATAACGTATAACGTTATATAGCATTACCATATAACGTAAAACGATATATACTATTACGTAATAACGTATAACGTTATATAGAATTACCATATAACGTATAGCGTTATATAGTGTTACGTTATAACGTATAACGATATAAACTATTACGTAATAACGTATATCGTTATATAGTATTTCCACATAACGTATAACGTTATATATTGTTATGTTATAACGTATAACGATATATACTATTACGTAATAACGTATAACGATATATACTATTACGTAATAACGTATATCGTTATGTAGCATTACCATATAACGTATAGCGTTATATATTGTTACGTTATAACGTATAACCATATATAGTATTACCATATAACGTATAACGTTATATAGTGTTACGTTATAACGTATAACGTTATATAGCATTACCATATATCGTAAAACGATATATAGTGTTACGTTATAACGTATAACGATATATACTATTACGTAATAACGTATATCGTTATATAGTATTACCATATAACGTATAACGTTATATAGTGTTACGTTATAACGTATAACGATATATACTATTACGTAATAACGTATATCGTTATATAGTATTACCATATAACGTATAACGTTATATAGTGTTACGTTATAACGTATAACGATATATACTATTACGTAATAACGTATATCGTTATATAGTATTACCATATAACGTATAACGTTATATATTGTTACGTTATAACGTATAACCATATATAGTATTACCATATAACGTATAACGTTATATAGTGTTACGTTATAACGTATAACGTTATATAGCATTACCATATATCGTAAAACGATATATAGTGTTACGTTATAACGTATAACGATATATACTATTACGTAATAACGTATATCGTTATATAGTATTACCATATAACGTATAACGTTATATAGTGTTACGTTATAACGTATAACGATATATACTATTACGTAATAACGTATATCGTTATATAGTATTTCCATATAACGTATAACGTTATATATTGTTACGTTATAACGTATAACGATATATAGTATAACCATATAACGTAAAACGATATATATTATTACGTAATAGCGTATATTGTTATATAGTATTACCATATAACGTATAACGTTATATAGTGATACGTTATAACGTATAACGTTATATAGTATTACGTAATAACGTATATCGTTATATAGTATTTCCATATAACGTATAACGTTATATATTGTTACGTTATAACGTATAACGATATATAGTATAACCATATAACATAAAACGATATATATTATTACGTAATAGCGTATATTGTTATATAGTATTACCATATAACGTATAACGTTCTATAGTGATACGTTATAACGTATAACGTTATATAGTATTACGTAATAACGTATATCGTTATATAGTATTACCATATAACGTATAACGTTATATATGGTTACGTTATAACGTATAACGATATATACTATTACGTAATAACGTATAACGGTATATACTATTACGTAATAACGTATATCGTTATGTAGCATTACCATATAACGTATAACGTTATATATTGTTACGTAATAACGTATAACGTTATATAGAATTACCATATAACGTATAACGTTATATAGAATTACCATATAACGTATAACGTTATATAGTGTTACGTTATAACGTATAACGATATATACTATTACGTAATAACGTATATCGTTATATAGTAGTACCATATAACGTATAACGTTATATATTGTTACGTTATAACGTATAACGATATATAGTATTACCATATAACGTATAACGTTATATAGTGTTACGTTATAACGTATAACGTTATATAGCATTACCATATAACGTATAACGTTATATATTGTTACGTTATAACGTATAACCATATATAGTATTACCATATAACGTATAACGTTATATAGTGTTACGTTATAACGTATAACGTTATATAGCATTACCATATAACGTATAACGTTATATATTGTTACGTTATAACGTATAACCATATATAGTATTACCATATAACGTATAACGTTATATAGTGATACGTTATAACGTATAATGTTATATAGTATTACCATATAAAGTATAACATTATATACTACGAGAGAAGGTGGTATTTTTTTTATCTCTATATGCGAAAATCGCCTCAAAGAGAAAAAAAAATAAAAATTCGAATAGAACGAGAACACTCTTTCCTTCCAGAGAAGCGTTTTAAGCATCGCGCCAAAGTGCCCTTTTCTTCGTACGTCGTATCATGTTCGAGCTAAGACTCACGCCAGACATCCTAAAACGATCGTCGGTGATTTTTAACGCCCGTCCTCAGTCTCTTACAGCCGTTTCTCTACTCTCGACAAATTCCAGCGGTTCCTTGTTTTCTGCCGGCACAGAGATCGAAACGGCAAAGTTTCTTTGCTCTGTACCGACGACGACGAAAACGCACGGGAACGCACGCAAGTGGAAAAGCGAGCGAGACGTACACTGTGGTGTGTTCGGGGACTGGACGACCGTCGACGTTAGGATGCGCGGTCCAGCGATAGACGCCGAAAAGGCATGGGATGACCAACACTCTCTGTTTTTCGAGTACTTGTAGCGCCGAATTGCCTTAAAAAAAAATCACACGCGCGCACGACTATCACGTCGTACGCGCGTGTATACCTCGTCTTTAATTAAATCAAAGTTTCACTCCAGCCTCGCCAAAGGGGATCGTCTTCTTCCTCGTCTACGATCTCTTCTCCTGTACGTGTCCAGAGATTCTCTCTGGCATGACGACGACGACCATCCAACGACTTTGTAACGGACTCTCGTGCGCATCTTCGTCAGGTACGGAAACGTTGCGCAACACCTCGAGCTTGGTAAAACACCCGTAGCCGATCATAGACACGCGCTAGTTCGCACACGATTTCTACGATTTCCGACGAACGTGGCTTTGGGCCAGGGCCGGCGGGCAGAGAGATACGCGAACGACGGGGAAAATTCGTCCCGATACAAGTAACGCGTACTCTCCGATCTCCGCGCAACGCCTGGGGATCATCTCCCTAAGTCATCAGCGCTCGAAGAAATCACGTGTGCGTTCCCGGATCTACGGCTCTCTTTCGGGGATAAATTACAAGCACAGAGTATGTTAAACGCAACGACGACCCATCGATGCGACGGTCCTCGTCGTTGTCAGTCGCTCGCGCAGAGTATATCTCTACGCACGAAGAGACGGAGTGGGCATTAGATCCCTGGGGCTATTCGAGTAAAACGTCTTAAGAAAAGACGGTTGTACGGCAAAATTCCGCACCGTTACCAAGTTTACTTTTATCTGAGGCTGTTCTCCTTCTCTCCTCTCTCGACCGAGTTCCCATATTTGCTTTCTCTCAGTCTCGCCAAAATAATATTCATTTAAGACGACGTCGGGGGCGCGGACATCGTGCTCATCGAAAACCTGCAAACGTATGCAAATCTGCTGATATGAAAAAAAAATCGGTCACGAGGACAACACTACGTATATATATATATATATATATATATATATAATATATTCGATAACCGACACGAAGCGGTGCATAAGCGGGCGGTCGTACGAAAGGACGACTCACGACGCCGCTAGCACTCACGCAGGTCCGTGACGGTTCTCTCCGCTCTTATTCGTATCCTTCTTCGTGCGCTTCCTCCGACTCTGAAACGTTCTACGTATCGTAAGAACGACGGCGGGTTGTCGAAGGCACCAAGGGACAGAGAGAGACAGAGGTAGAGTTTCGTAGTGTCTCCCGTGAACACGATAGTTTATATATCGAGCATGCGTACGAATTGCACGGTCTCGACACGACCGCGACGAACGCCGACGAGCGTCCAACAATCGCTCGTACGTCGCGTACGTTCTCTCGCGTCCGCTCTTGTTCGTATCCTTCTTCGTGCGCTTCCTCCGACTCTGAAACGTTCTACGTATCGTAAGAACGACGGCGGGTTGTCGAAGGCACCAAGGGACAGAGAGAGACAGATAGAGAGGAACGACACGCAACGCAAGCAGTCTTAGGTTTACGTGAGCAACCCTCAGCCAGGCGTGGTCCAGGAATTGTATCCGTGGACCGCAATGTGCGTTCGAAATGTCGATGTTCATGTGTCCTGCAGTTCACACGTTGACGCGCAATTAGCTGCGTTCTTCATCGACCCACGAGCCAAGTGATCCACCGTTCAGGGTAATCTTTTCATATATTTTTTAAAACTCTTGTACTCCATGTACTCTTAATACTCGGTTCGAGCGAAGCCGAGATCCGACACGACCGACCAACGGGAATCGGACGCGCAGAAGTCGCCGGAAGATCGACGACACGAAAACGTTCGAAAATGAAATCCGACGAACGCGCGAAGATACGCGCGTCCGCCGGCCGGGCGAAAAGTACATTATGATATATAACAACCATCGAGATCGAAGCTCCGTTCGTCAGGAAACGACGGGGATATAACACCCGATTCTGAATCCTCTGTGCAGCACACGATCTCGCGAAGAAATACGCACGGTGGCTAGCCCATATATATATATATGTGTGTGTGTGTATATATAATACGATATGCATTCCTCTCGTCCAATTATTCAAGAAAAAGAGCGTGCGCCTCCATCGTTCGGGTGATGTAAAGATTCGATGGGACTCGCGCGACCCTCGGCCTCGAGCGGTCTTTCCTCCCAATATCCAGAAGCCGAGCTTTGAAAAAACTCTAGCGACGGCACGGGTGTCCGACTCACGACATCGAGGCTTCGAAGTCGGCGATCTCCTCCGAACGGATGGCGATCGCGACGACTCAAAGCGTGAAAAATCGACGAAAGAGAACACATCTCCGTTCAGGTGATTGTTTTTTTTAAAAAATAAAAAAATTCGATGGGACTCGCATCCATCTACCTCGCGCGGTCTTTCTTCCCAATATCCAGAAGCCGAGCTTTGAAAAAACTTCAGCGACGGCACGGGTGTCCGACTCACGACAACGAGGATAGACAGCCTGCGGTCCCCTCTGAACGGGTTATATGCGACGAAC
>NW_026109598.1:0-26046 GCF_024516045.1 Bombus affinis
GTCACAAACCAACGGTTTGGCACATACGGACATTGAAATATTCGCACCAGCCCGAGGAGAAGGAGGTCTTTATCCTATTGCCTACTGGCAAAAGATTACAGTTTATCAATAGTTGCACAAATAGTACTATTTCCACATAGTACAGTGCAATGTGATGTCCGAAATGGCTGACAGAATTAGGTAATAAGACGAAATATATGCAAGGCAATATAAGGTATATGTATAGCTTGGAAATTGTAACCGTTGCTCTCTCGCTCCGCTCGCTCGTAGAAATTTAGTCCAACCTCACTACCGATCCGACGCGTTCCCAAATTTGAAATAAGTTGCCTCCATATCGTATAACGAATGCAAGAGGGAATGGTTTTAGGTTAGGCTATAGTTTTCGAGCGAGCGCAGCGAGCGAGGGACGCGTAAAGATGTGTCACAAACCAACGGTTTGGCACATGGGGACATTGAAATATTCATACCAGCCCGTGGAGCCGGAAGTCTTTGTCCTATTGCCTACTGACAAATGTTTACAGTTTATGAATAGTTTTACATAAATAGTACTATTTCCACATAGTACAGTGCAATGTGATGTCCGAAGTGGCTGACAAGATTAGGTAATAACACGAAATATATGCAAGGCAATATAAGGTATATGTATAGCTTGGAAATTGTGACCGTTGCTCGCTCGCACCGCTCGCTCCTAGAAATTTAGTCCAACCTCACTACCGATCCGAAGCGTTCCCAAATTTGAAATAAGTTGCCTCCATATCGTATAACGAATGCAAGAGGGAATGGTTTTAGGTTAGGCTATAGTTTTCGAGCGAGCGCAGCGAGCGAGTCCGCGTAAAGGTGTGTCACAAACCAACGGTTTGGCACATACGGACATTGAAATGTTCGCACCAGCCCGAGGAGCGGGAGGTCTTCATCCTATTGCCTACTGACAAAAGTTTACAGTTTATCAATAGTTTCACATAAATAGTACTATTTCCACATAGTACGGTGCAATGTGATGTCCGAAATGGCTGACAAAATTAGGTAATAACACGAAATATATGCAAGGCAATATAAGGTATATGTATAGCTTGGAAATTGTGATCGTTGCTCGCTCGCTCCGCTCGCTCGTAGAAATTTAGTCCAACCTCATTACCCATCCGACGCGTTCCCAAATTTGAAATAAGTCGCCTCCATATCGTATAACGAACGCAAGAGGGAATGGTTTTAGGTGAGGCTACATTTTTCGAGCGAGCACGGCGAGCAAGGGACGCGTAAAGGTGTGTCACAATCCAACGGTTTGGCACATACGGACATTGAAATATTCACACCAGCCCGACGAGCCGGAAGTCTTATCCTATTGCCTACTGACAAATGTTTACAGTTTATGAATAGTTTTACATAAATAGTTCTATTTCCACATAGTACAGTGCAATGTATGTCCGAAATGGCTTACAAAATTAGGTAATAACACGAAATATATGCAAGGCAATATAAGGTATATGTATAGCTTGGAAATTGTGACCGTTGCTCGCTCGCTCCGCTCGCTCCGCTCGCTCGTAGAAATTTAGTCCAACCTCACTACCGATCCGACGCGTTCCCAAATTCGAAATAAGTCGCCTCCATATCGTATAACAAATGCAAGAGGGAATGGTTTTAGGTTAGGCTATAGTTTTCGAGTGAGCGCAGCGAGCGAGGGACGCGTAAAGATGTCTCACAAACCAACGGTTTCGCACATGGGGACATTGAAATATTCATACCAGCCCGTGGAGCCGGAAATCTTTATCCTCTTGCCTACTGACAAAAGTTCACAGTTTATGAATAGTTTTACATAAATAGTACTATTTCCACATAATACAGTGCAATGTGATGTCCGAAGTGGCTGACAAAATTGGGTAATAACACGAAATATATGCAAGGCAATATAAGGTATATGTATAGCTTGGAAATTGTGACCGTTGCTCGCTCGCTCCGCTCGCTCGTAGAAATTTAGTCCAACCTCACTACCGATCCGACGCGTTCCCAAATTCGAAATAAGTCGCTTCCATATCGTATAACGAATGCAAGAGGGAATGGTTTTAGGTGAGGCTACATTTTTCGAGCGAGCACGGCGAGCAAGGGACGCGTAAAGGTGTGTCACAATCCAACGGTTTGGCACATACGGACATTGAAATGTTCGCACCAGCCCGAGGAGCAGGAGGTCTTTATCCTATTGCCTACTGACAAAAGTTTACAGTTTATCAATAGTTTCACATAAATAGTACTATTTCCAAATAGTACAGTGCAATGTGATGTCCGAAATGGCTGACAAAATTAGGTAATAACACGAAATATATGCAAGGCAATATAAGGTATATGTATAGCTTGGAAATTGTGACCATTGCTCGCTCCCTCCGCTCGCTCGTAGAAATTTAGTCCAACCTCACTACCGATCCGACACGTTCCCAAATTCGAAATAAGTCGCCTCCATATCGTATAACGAACGAAAGAGGGAATGGTTTTGGATGAGGCTACATTTTTCGAGCGAGCACGGCGAGCAAGGGACGCGTAAAGTTGTGTCACAAACCAACGGTTTGGCACATACGGACATTGAAATATTCGCACCAGCCCGAGGAGAAGGAGGTCTTTATCCTATTGCCTACTGGCAAAAGATTACAGTTTATCAATAGTTACACAAATAGTACTATTTCCACATAGTACAGTGCAATGTGATGTCCGAAATGGCTGACAGAATTAGGTAATAAGACGAAATATATGCAAGGCAATATAAGGTATATGTATAGCTTGGAAATTGTGACCGTTGCTCGCTCGCTCCGCTCGCTCGTAGAAATTTAGTCCAACCTCACTACCGATCCGACGCGTTCCCAAATTTGAAATAAGTTGCCTCCATATCGTATAACAAATGCAAGAGGGAATGGTTTTAGGTTAGGCTATAGTTTTCGAGCGAGCGCAGCGAGCGAGGGACGCGTAAAGATGTGTCACAAACCAACGGTTTGCACATGGGGACATTGAAATATTCATACCAGCCCGTGGAGCCGGAAGTCTTTGTCCTATTGCCTACTGACAAATGTTTACAGTTTATGAATAGTTTTACATAAATAGTACTATTTCCACATAGTACAGTGCAATGTGATGTCCGAAGTGGCTGACAAGATTAGGTAATAACACGAAATATATGCAAGGCAATATAAGGTATATGTATAGCTTGGAAATTGTGACCGTTGCTCGCTCGCACCGCTCGCTCCTAGAAATTTAGTCCAACCTCACTACCGATCCGACACGTTCCCAAATTCGAAATAAGTCGCCTCCATATCGTATAACGAACGAAAGAGGGAATGGTTTTGGATGAGGCTACATTTTTCGAGCGAGCACGGCGAGCAAGGGACGCGTAAAGGTGTGTCACAAACCAACGGTTTGGCACATACGGACATTGAAATATTCGCACCAGCCCGAGGAGAAGGAGGTCTTTATCCTATTGCCTACTGGCAAAAGATTACAGTTTATCAATAGTTACACAAATAGTACTATTTCCACATAGTACAGTGCAATGTGATGTCCGAAGTGGCTGACAAGATTAGGTAATAACACGAAATATATGCAAGGCAATATAAGGTATATGTATAGCTTGGAAATTGTGACCGTTGCTCGCTCGCTCCGCTCGCTCGTAAAAATTTATTCCAACCTCACTACCGATCCGACGCGTTCCCAAATTTGAAATAAGTCGCCTCCATATCGTATAACAAACGCAAGAGGGAATGGTTTTAGGTGAGGCTACATTTTTCGAGCGAGCACGGCGAGCAAGGGACGCGTAAAGGTGTGTCACAATCCAACGGTTTGGCACATACGGACATTGAAATGTTCGCACCAGCCCGAGGAGCAGGAGGTCTTTATCCTATTGCCTACTGACAAAAGTTTACAGTTTATCAATAGTTTCACATAAATAGTACTATTTCCAAATAGTACAGTGCGATGTGATGTCCGAAATGGCTTACAAAATTAGGTAATAACACGAAATATATGCAAGGCAATATAAGGTATATGTATAGCTTGGAAATTGTGATCGTTGCTCGCTCGCTCCGCTCGCTCGTAAAAATTTAGTCCAACCTCACTACCGATCCGACGCGTTCCCAAATTCGAAATAAGTCGCCTCCATATCGTATAACGAATGCAAGAGGGAATGGTTTTAGGTCAGGCTATAGTTTTCGAGCGAGCGCAGCGTGCGAGGGTCGAGTAAAGGTGTGTCACAAACCAACGGTTTGGCACATACGAACATTGAAATATTCGCACCAGCCCGAGGAGCCGGAAGTCTTTATCCTATAGCCTACTGATAAATGTTTAGAGTTTATCAATAGTTTTACATAAATAGTACTATTTCCACATAGTACAGAGCAATGTGATGTCCGAAGTGGCTGACGAAATTAGGTAATAACACGAAGTATATGCAAGGCAATATAAGGTATATGTATAGCTTGGAAATTGTGACCGTTGCTCGCTCGCTCCGCTCGCTCGTAGAAATTTAGTCCAACCTCACTACCGATCCGACGCGTTCCCAAATTCGAAATAAGTCACTTCCATATCGTATAACGAATGCAAGAGGGAATGGTTTTAGGTGAGGCTACATTTTTCGAGCGAGCACGGCGAGCAAGGGACGCGTAAAGGTGTGTCACAATCCAACGGTTTGGCACATACGGACATTGAAATGTTCGCACCAGCCCGAGGAGCAGGAGGTCTTTATCCTATTGCCTACTGACAAAAGTTTACAGTTTATCAATTGTTTCACATAAATAGTACTATTTCCAAATAGTACAGTGCAATGTGATGTACGAAATGGCTGACATAATTAGGTAATAACACGAAATATATGCAAGGCAATATAAGGTATATGTATAGCTTGGAAATTGTAACCGTTGCTCGCTCGCTCCGCTCGCTCGTAGAAATTTAGTCCAACCTCACTACCGATCCGACGCGTTCCCAAATTTGAAATAAGTCGCCTCCATATCGTATAACAAACGCAAGAGGGAATGGTTTTAGGTGAGGCTACATTTTTCGAGCGAGCACGGCGAGCAAGGGACGCGTAAAGGTGTGTCACAATCCAACGGTTTGGCACATACGGACATTGAAATGTTCGCACCAGCCCGAGGAGCAGGAGGTCTTTATCCTATTGCCTACTGACAAAAGTTTACAGTTTATCAATAGTTTCACATAAATAGTACTATTTCCAAATAGTACAGTGCAATGTGATGTCCGAAATGGCTTACAAAATTAGGTAATAACACGAAATATATGCGAGGCAATATAAGGTATATGTATAGCTTGGAAATTGTGATCGTTGCTCGCTCGCTCCGCTCGCTCGTAAAAATTTAGTCCAACCTCACTACCGATCCGACGCGTTCCCAAATTCGAAATAAGTCGCCTCCATATCGTATAACGAATGCAAGAGGGAATGGTTTTAGGTCAGGCTATAGTTTTCGAGCGAGCGCAGCGTGCGAGGGTCGAGTAAAGGTGTGTCACAAACCAACGGTTTGGCACATACGAACATTGAAATATTCGCACCAGCCCGAGGAGCCGGAAGTCTTTATCCTATAGCCTACTGATAAATGTTTACAGTTTATCAATAGTTTTACATAAATAGTACTATTTCCACATAGTACAGTGCAATGTGATGTCCGAAGTGGCTGACGAAATTAGGTAATAACACGAAGTATATGCAAGGCAATATAAGGTATATGTATAGCTTGGAAATTGTGACCGTTGCTCGCTCGCTCCGCTCGCTCGTAGAAATTTAGTCCAACCTCACTACCGATCCGACGCGTTCCCAAATTCGAAATGAGTCACTTCCATATCGTATAACGAATGCAAGAGGGAATGGTTTTAGGTGAGGCTACATTTTTCGAGCGAGCACGGCGAGCAAGGGACGCGTAAAGGTGTGTCACAATCCAACGGTTTGGCACATACGGACATTGAAATGTTCGCACCAGCCCGAGGAGCAGGAGGTCTTTATCCTATTGCCTACTGACAAAAGTTTACAGTTTATCAATTGTTTCACATAAATAGTACTATTTCCAAATAGTACAGTGCAATGTGATGTACGAAATGGCTGACATAATTAGGTAATAACACGAAATATATGCAAGGCAATATAAGGTATATGTATAGCTTGGAAATTGTAACCGTTGCTCGCTCGCTCCGCTCGCTCGTAGAAATTTAGTCCAACCTCACTACCGATCCGACGCGTTCCCAAATTTGAAATAAGTCGCCTCCATATCGTATAACAAACGCAAGAGGGAATGGTTTTAGGTTAGGCTATAGTTTTCGAGCGAGCGCAGCGAGCGAGGCCGCGTAAAGGTGTGTCACAATCCAACGGTATGGCACATACGGACATTGAAATGTTCGCACCAGCCCGAGGAGCAGGAGGTCTTTATCCTATTGCCTACTGACAAAAGTTTACAGTTTATCAATAGTTTCACATAAATAGTACTATTTCCAAATAGTACAGTGCAATGTGATGTCCGAAATGGCTTACAAAATTAGGTAATAACACGAAATATATGCAAGGCAATATAAGGTATATGTATAGCTTGGAAATTGTGATCGTTGCTCGCTCGCTCCGCTCGCTCGTAAAAATTTAGTCCAACCTCACTACCGATCCGACGCGTTCCCAAATTCGAAATAAGTCGCCTCCATATCGTATAACGAATGCAAGAGGAATGGTTTTAGGTCAGGCTATAGTTTTCGAGCGAGCGCAGCGTGCGAGGGTCGAGTAAAGGTGTGTCACAAACCAACGGTTTGGCACATACGAACATTGAAATATTCGCACCAGCCCGAGGAGCCGGAAGTCTTTATCCTATAGCCTACTGATAAATGTTTACAGTTTATCAATAGTTTTACATAAATAGTACTATTTCCACATAGTACAGTGCAATGTGATGTCCGAAGTGGCTGACGAAATTAGGTAATAACACGAAGTATATGCAAGGCAATATAAGGTATATGTATAGCTTGGAAATTGTGACCGTTGCTCGCTCGCTCCGCTCGCTCGTAGAAATTTAGTCCAACCTCACTACCGATCCGACGCGTTCCCAAATTCGAAATAAGTCACTTCCATATCGTATAACGAATGCAAGAGGGAATGGTTTTAGGTGAGGCTACATTTTTCGAGCGAGCACGGCGAGCAAGGGACGCGTAAAGGTGTGTCACAATCCAACGGTTTGGCACATACGGACATTGAAATGTTCGCACCAGCCCGAGGAGCAGGAGGTCTTTATCCTATTGCCTACTGACAAAAGTTTACAGTTTATCAATAGTTTCACATAAATAGTACTATTTCCAAATAGTACAGTGCAATGTGATGTACGAAATGGCTGACAAAGTTAGGTAATAACACGAAATATATGCAAGGCAATATAAGGTATATGTATAGCTTGGAAATTGTAACCGTTGCTCGCTCGCTCCGCTCGCTCGTAGAAATTTAGTCCAACCTCACTACCGATCCGACGCGTTCCCAAATTTGAAATAAGTCGCCTCCATATCGTATAACAAACGCAAGAGGGAATGGTTTTAGGTTAGGCTATAGTTTTCGAGCGAGCGCAGCGAGCGAGGCCGCGTAAAGGTGTGTCACAATCCAACGGTATGGCACATACGGACATTGAAATGTTCGCACCAGCCCGAGGAGCAGGAGGTCTTTATCCTACTGCCTACTGACAAAAGTTTACAGTTTATCAATAGTTTCACATAAATAGTACTATTTCCAAATAGTACAGTGCAATGTGATGTACGAAATGGCTGACAAAATTAGGTAATAAAACGAAATATATGCAAGGCAATATAAGGTATATGTATAGCTTGGAAATTGTGACCGTTGCTCGCTCGCTCCGCTCGCTCGTAGAAATTTAGTCCAACCTGACTACCGATCCGACGCGTTCCCAAATTTGAAATAAGTTGCCTCCATATCGTATAACGAATGCAAGAGGGAATGGTTTTAGGTTAGGCTATAGTTTTCGAGCGAGCGCAGCGAGCGAGGGACGCGTAAAGATGTGTCACAAACCAACGGTTTGGCACATGGGGACATTGAAATATTCATACCAGCCCGTGGAGCCGGAAGTCTTTGTCCTATTGCCTACTGACAAATGTTTACAGTTTATGAATAGTTTTACATAAATAGTACTATTTCCACATAGTACAGTGCAATGTGATGTCCGAAGTGGCTGACGAAATTAGGTAATAACACGAAGTATATGCAAGGCAATATAAGGTATATGTATAGCTTGGAAATTGTGACCGTTGCTCGCTCGCTCCGCTCGCTCGTAGAAATTTAGTCCAACCTCACTACCGATCCGACGCGTTCCCAAATTCGAAATAAGTCACTTCCATATCGTATAACGAATGCAAGAGGGAATGGTTTTAGGTGAGGCTACATTTTTCGAGCGAGCACGGCGAGCAAGGGACGCGTAAAGGTGTGTCACAATCCAACGGTTTGGCACATACGGACATTGAAATGTTCGCACCAGCCCGAGGAGCAGGAGGTCTTTATCCTATTGCCTACTGACAAAAGTTTACAGTTTATCAATAGTTTCACATAAATAGTACTATTTCCAAATATTACAGTGCAATGTGATGTCCGAAATGGCTGACAAAATTAGGTAATAACACGAAATATATGCAAGGCAATATAAGGTATATGTATAGCTTGGAAATTGTGACCGTTGCTCGCTCGCTCCGCTCGCTCGTAGAAATTTAGTCCAACCTCACTACCGACTCGACGCGTTCCCAAATTTGAAATAAGTCGCCTCCATATCGTATAACAAACGCAAGAGGGAATGGTTTTAGGTTAGGCTATAGTTTTCGAGCGAGCGCAGCGAGCGAGGCCGCGTAAAGGTGTGTCACAATCCAACGGTTTGGCACATACGGACATTGAAATGTTCGCACCAGCCCGAGGAGCAGGAGGTCTTTATCCTATTGCCTACTGACAAAAGTTTACAGTTTATCAATAGTTTCACATAAATAGTACTATTTCCAAATAGTACAGTGCAATGTGATGTATGAAATGGCTGACAAAATTAGGTAATAAAACGAAATATATGCAAGGCAATATAAGGTATATGTATAGCTTGGAAATTGTGACCGTTGCTCGCTCGCTCCGCTCGCTCGTAGAAATTTAGTCCAACCTCACTACCGATCCGACGCGTTCCCAAATTTGAAATAAGTTGCCTCCATATCGTATAACGAATGCAAGAGGGAATGGTTTTAGGTTAGGCTATTGTTTTCGAGCGAGCGCAGCGAGCGAGGGACGCGTAAAGATGTGTCACAAACCAACGGTTTGGCACATGGGGACATTGAAATATTCATACCAGCCCGTGGAGCCGGAAGTCTTTGTCCTATTGCCTACTGACAAATGTTTACAGTTTATGAATAGTTTTACATAAATAGTACTATTTCCACATAGTACAGTGCAATGTGATGTCCGAAGTGGCTGACGAAATTAGGTAATAACACGAAGTATATGCAAGGCAATATAAGGTATATGTATAGCTTGGAAATTGTGACCGTTGCTCGCTCGCTCCGCTCGCTCGTAAAAATTTAGTCCAACCTCACTACCGATCCGACGCGTTCCCAAATTCGAAATAATTCGCCTCCATATCGTATAACGAATGCAAGAGGGAATGGTTTTAGGTTAGGCTATTGTTTTCGAGCGAGCGCAGCGAGCGAGGGACGCGTAAAGATGTGTCACAAACCAACGGTTTGGCACATGGGGACATTGAAATATTCATACCAGCCCGTGGAGCCGGAAGTCTTTGTCCCATTGCCTACTGACAAATGTTTACAGTTTATGAATAGTTTTACATAAATAGTACTATTTCCACATAGTACAGTGCAATGTGATGTCCGAAATGGCTGACAAAATTAGGTAATAACACGAAATATATGCAAGGCAATATAAGGTATATGTATAGCTTGGAAATTGTGATCGTTGCTCGCTCGCTCCGCTCGCTCGTAAAAATTTAGTCCAACCTCACTACCGATCCGACACGTTGCCAAATTCGAAATAAGTCGCCTCCATATCGTATAACGAACGAAAGAGGGAATGGTTTTGGATGAGGCTACATTTTTCGAGCGAGCACGGCGAGCAAGGTACGCGTAAAGGTGTGTCACAAACCAACGGTTTGGCACATACGGACATTGAAATATTCGCACCAGCCCGAGGAGAAGGAGGTCTTTATCCTATTGCCTACTGGCAAAAGATTACAGTTTATCAATAGTTACACAAATAGTACTATTTCCACATAGTACAGTGCAATGTGATGTCCGAAATGGCTGACAGAATTAGGTAATAACACGAAATATATGCAAGGCAATATAAGGTATATGTATAGCTTGGAAATTGTAACCGTTGCTCGCTCGCTCCGCTCGCTCGTAGAAATTTAGTCCAACCTCACTACCGATCCGACGCGTTCCCAAATTTGAAATAAGTCGCCTCCATATCGTATAACAAACGCAAGAGGGAATGGTTTTAGGTTAGGCTATAGTTTTCGAGCGAGCGCAGCGAGCGAGGCCGCGTAAAGGTGTGTCACAATCCAACGGTATGGCACATACGGACATTGAAATGTTCGCACCAGCCCGAGGAGCAGGAGGTCTTTATCCTACTGCCTACTGACAAAAGTTTACAGTTTATCAATAGTTTCACATAAATAGTACTATTTCCAAATAGTACAGTGCAATGTGATGTACGAAATGGCTGCCAAAATTAGGTAATAAAACGAAATATATGCAAGGCAATATAAGGTATATGTATAGCTTGGAAATTGTGACCGTTGCTCGCTCGCTCCGCTCGCTCGTAGAAATTTAGTCCAACCTTACTACCGATCCGACGCATTTCCAAATTTGAAATAAGTTGCCTCCATATCGTATAACGAATGCAAGAGGGAATGGTTTTAGGTTAGGCTATAGTTTTCGAGCGAGCGCAGCGAGCGAGGGACGCGTAAAGATGTGTCACAAACCAACGGTTTGGCACATGGGGACATTGAAATATTCATACCAGCCCGTGGAGCCGGAAGTCTTTGTCCTATTGCCTACTGACAAATGTTTACAGTTTATGAATAGTTTTACATAAATAGTACTATTTCCACATAGTACAGTGCAATGTGATGTCCGAAGTGGCTGACAAAATTAGGTAATAACACGAAATATATGCAAGGCAATATAAGGTATATGTATAGCTTGGAAATTGTGACCGTTGCTCGCTCGCTCCGCTCGCTCGTAGAAATTTAGTCCAACCTCACTACCGATCCGACACGTTCCCAAATTCGAAATAAGTCGCCTCCATATCGTATAACGAACGAAAGAGGGAATGGTTTTGGATGAGGCTACACTTTTCGAGCGAGAACGGCGAGCAAGGGACGCGTAAAGGTGTGTCACAAACCAACGGTTTGGCACATACGGACATTGAAATTTTCGCACCAGCCCGAGGAGAAGGAGGTCTTTATCCTATTGCATACTGGCAAAAGATTACAGTTTATCAATAGTTACACAAATAGTACTATTTCCACATAGTACAGTGCAATGTGATGTCCGAAATGGCTTACAAAATTAGGTAATAACACGAAATATATGCAAGGCAATATAAGGTATATGTATAGCTTGGAAATTGTGATCGTTGCTCGCTCGCTCCGCTCGCTCGTAAAAATTTAGTCCAACCTCACTACCGATCCGACGCGTTCCCAAATTCGAAATAAGTCGCCTCCATATCGTATAACGAATGCAAGAGGGAATGGTTTTAGGTTAGGCTATAGTTTTCGAGCGAGCGCAGCGATCGAGGGTCGAGTAAAGGTGTGTCACAAACCAACGGTTAGGCACATACGAAAATTGAAATATTCGCACCAGCCCGAGGAGCCGGAAGTCTTTATCCTATTGCCTACTGATAAATGTTTACAGTTTATCAATAGTTTCACATAAATAGTACTATTTCCACATAGTACAATGCAATGTGATGACCGAAATGGCTGACAAAATTAGGTAATAACACGAAATATATGCAAGGCAATATAAGGTATATGTATAGCTTGGAAATTGTGATCGTTGCTCGCTCGCTCCGCTCGCTCGTAAAAATTTAGTCCAACCTCACTACCGATCCGACACGTTCCCAAATTCGAAATAAGTCGCCTCCATATCGTATAACGAACGAAAGAGGGAATGGTTTTGGATGAGGCTACACTTTTCGAGCGAGCACGGCGAGCAAGGGACGCGTAAAGGTGTGTCACAATCCAACGGTTTGGCACATACGGACATTGAAATATTCGTACCAGCCCGAGGAGAAGGAGGTCTTTATCCTATTGCCTACTGGCAAAAGATTACAGTTTATCAATAGTTACACAAATAGTACTATTTCCACATAGTACAGTGCAATGTGATGTCCGAAATGGCTGACAGAATTAGGTAATAACACGAAATATATGCAAGGCAATATAAGGTATATGTATAGCTTGGAAATTGTGACCGTTGCTCGCTCGCTCCGCTCGCTCGTAAAAATTTAGTCCAACCTCACTACCGATCCGACGCGTTCCCAAATTTGAAATAAGTCGCCTCCATATCGTATAACAAACGCAAGAGGGAATGGTTTTAGGTTAGGCTATAGTTTTCGATCGAGCGCAGCGAGCGAGGCCGCGTAAAGGTGTGTCACAATCCAACGGTTTGGCACATACGGACATTGAAATGTTCGCACCAGCCCCAGGAGCCGGAGGTGTTTATACTATTGCCTACTGACAAAAGTTTACAGTTTATCAATAGTTTCACATAAATAGTACTATTTCCACATAGTACATTGCAATGTGATGACCGAAATGGCTGACAAAATTAGGTAATAACACGAAATATATGCAAGGCAATATAAGGTATATGTATAGCTTGGAAATTGTAACCGTTGCTCGCTCGCTCCGCTCGCTCGTAGAAATTTAGTCCAACCTCACTACCGATCCGACGCGTTCCCAAATTTGAAATAAGTCGCCTCCATATCGTATAACAAACGCAAGAGGGAATGGTTTTAGGTTAGGCTATAGTTTTCGAGCGAGCGCAGCGAGCGAGGCCGCGTAAAGGTGTGTCACAATCCAACGGTATGGCACATACGGACATTGAAATGTTCGCACCAGCCCGAGGAGCAGGAGGTCTTTATCCTACTGCCTACTGACAAAAGTTTACAGTTTATCAATAGTTTCACATAAATAGTACTATTTCCAAATAGTACAGTGCAATGTGATGTACGAAATGGCTGCCAAAATTAGGTAATAAAACGAAATATATGCAAGGCAATATAAGGTATATGTATAGCTTGGAAATTGTGACCGTTGCTCGCTCGCTCCGCTCGCTCGTAGAAATTTAGTCCAACCTCACTACCGATCCGACGCGTTCCCAAATTTGAAATAAGTTGCCTCCATATCGTATAACGAATGCAAGAGGGAATGGTTTTAGGTTAGGCTATAGTTTTCGAGCGAGCGCAGCGAGCGAGGGACGCGTAAAGATGTGTCACAAACCAACGGTTTGGCACATGGGGACATTGAAATATTCATACCAGCCCGTGGAGCCGGAAGTCTTTGTCCTATTGCCTACTGACAAATGTTAACAGTTTATGAATAGTTTTACATAAATAGTACTATTTCCACATAGTACAGTGCAATGTGATGTCCGAAGTGGCTGACGAAATTAGGTAATAACACGAAGTATATGCAAGGCAATATAAGGTATATGTATAGCTTGGAAATTGTGACCGTTGCTCGCTCGCTCCGCTCGCTCGTAAAAATTTAGTCCAACCTCACTACCGATCCGACACGTTGCCAAATTCGAAATAAGTCGCCTCCATATCGTATAACGAACGAAAGAGGGAATGGTTTTGGATGAGGCTACATTTTTCGAGCGAGCACGGCGAGCAAGGGACGCGTAAAGGTGTGTCACAAACCAACGGTTTGGCACATACGGACATTGAAATATTCGCACCAGCCCGAGGAGAAGGAGGTCTTTATCCTATTGCCTACTGGCAAAAGATAACAGTTTATCAATAGTTACACAAATAGTACTATTTCCACATAGTACAGTGCAATGTGATGTCCGAAATGGCTGACAGAATTAGGTAATAACACGAAATATATGCAAGGCAATATAAGGTATATGTATAGCTTGGAAATTGTAACCGTTGCTCGCTCGCTCCGCTCGCTCGTAGAAATTTAGTCCAACCTCACTACCGATCCGACGCGTTCCCAAATTTGAAATAAGTCGCCTCCATATCGTATAACAAACGCAAGAGGGAATGGTTTTAGGTTAGGCTATAGTTTTCGAGCGAGCGCAGCGAGCGAGGCCGCGTAAAGGTGTGTCACAATCCAACGGTATGGCACATACGGACATTGAAATGTTCGCACCAGCCCGAGGAGCAGGAGGTCTTTATCCTACTGCCTACTGACAAAAGTTTACAGTTTATCAATAGTTTCACATAAATAGTACTATTTCCAAATAGTACAGTGCAATGTGATGTACGAAATGGCTGACAAAATTAGGTAATAACACGAAATATATGCAAGGCAATATAAGGTATATGTATAGCTTGGAAATTGTGATCGTTGCTCGCTCGCTCCGCTCGCTCGTAAAAATTTAGTCCAACCTCACTACCGATCCGACGCGTTCCCAAATTCGAAATAAGTCGCCTCCATATCGTATAACGAATGCAAGAGGGAATGGTTTTAGGTTAGGCTATAGTTTTCGAGCGAGCGCAGCGATCGAGGGTCGAGTAAAGGTGTGTCACAAACCAACGGTTTGGCACATACGAAAATTGAAATATTCGCACCAGCCCCAGGAGCCGGAGGTGTTTATACTATTGCCTACTGACAAAAGTTTACAGTTTATCAATAGTTTCACATAAATAGTACTATTTCCGAATAGTACAATGCAATGTGATGTCCGAAATGGCTTACAAAATTAGGTAATAACACGAAATATATGCAAGGCAATATAAGGTATATGTATAGCTTGGAAATTGTGATCGTTGCTCGCTCGCTCCGCTCGCTCGTAAAAATTTAGTCCAACCTCACTACCGATCCGACGCGTTCCCAAATTTGAAATAAGTCGCCTCCATATCGTATAACGAACGCAAGAGGGAATGGTTTTAGGTTAGGCTATAGTTTTCGAGCGAGCGCAGCGAGCGAGGCCGCGTAAAGGTGTGTCACAATCCAACGGTTTGGCACATACGGACATTGAAATGTTCGCACCAGCCCCAGGAGCCGGAGGTGTTTATACTATTGCCTACTGACAAAAGTTTACAGTTTATCAATAGTTTCACATAAATAGTACTATTTCCAAATAGTACAATGCAATGTGATGTCCGAAATGGCTTACGAAATTAGGTAATAACACGAAATATATGCAAGGCAATATAAGGTATATGTATAGCTTGGAAATTGTGATCGTTGCTCGCTCGCTCCGCTCGCTCGTAGAAATTTAGTCCAACCTCACTACCGATCCGACGCGTTCCCAAATTCGAAATAAGTCGCTTCCATATCGTATAACGAACGCAAGAGGGAATGGTTTTAGGTGAGGCTACATTTTTCGAGCTAGCACGGCGAGCAAGAGACGCGTAAAGGTGTGTCACAATCCAACGGTTTGGCACATACGGACATTGAAATGTTCGCACCAGCCCGAGGAGCAGGAGGTCTTTATCCTATTGCCTACTGACAAAAGTTTACAGTTTTTTCAATAGTTTCACATAAATAGTACTATTTCCAAATAGTACAGTGCAATGTGATGTACGAAATGGCTGACAAAATTAGGTAATAACACGAAATATATGCAAGGCAATATAAGGTATATGTATAGCTTGGAAATTGTAACCGTTGCTCGCTCGCTCCGCTCGCTCGTAGAAATTTAGTCCAACCTCACTACCGATCCGACGCGTTCCCAAATTTGAAATAAGTTGCCTCCATATCGTATAACGAATGCAAGCGGGAATGGTTTTAGGTTAGGCTATAGTTTTCGAGCGAGCGCAGCGTGCGAGGGTCGAGTAAAGCTTTGTCACAAACCAACGGTTTGGCACATACGGACATTGAAATGTTCGCACCAGCCCGAGGAGCCGGAGGTCTTTATCCTATTGCCTACTGTCAAAAGATTACAGTTTATCAATAGTTTCACATAAATTGTACTATTTCCACACAGTATAGTGCAATGTGATATCCGAAATGGCAGACAAAATTAGGTAATAACACGAAGTATATGCAAGGCAATATAAGGTATATGTATAGCTTGGAAATTGTGATCGTTGCTCGCTCGCTCCGCTCGCTCGTAAAAATTTAGTCCAACCTCACTACCGATCCGACGCGTTCCCAAATTTGAAATAAGTCGCCTCCATATCGTATAACAAACGCAAGAGGGAATGGTTTTAGGTTAGGCTATAGTTTTCGAGCGAGCGCAGCGAGCGAGGCCGCGTAAAGGTGTGTCACAATCCAACGGTTTGGCACATACGGACATTGAAATGTTTGCACCAGCCCCAGGAGCCGGAGGTGTTTATACTATTGCCTACTGACAAAAGTTTACAGTTTATCAATAGTTTCACATAAATAGTACTATTTCCAAATAGTACAATGCAATGTGATGTCCGAAATGGCTTACAAAATTAGGTAATAACACGAAATATATGCAAGGCAATATAAGGTATATGTATAGCTTGGTAATTGTGATCGTTGCTCGCTCGCTCCGCTCGCTCGTAAAAATTTAGTCCAACCTCACTACCGATCCGACGCGTTCCCAAATTTGAAATAAGTCGCCTCCATATCGTATAACGAACGCAAGAGGGAATGGTTTTAGGTTAGGCTATAGTTTTCGAGCGAGCGCAGCGAGCGAGGCCGCGTAAAGGTGTGTCACAATCCAACGGTTTGGCACATACGGACATTGAAATGTTCGCACCAGCCCCAGGAGCCGGAGGTGTTTATACTATTGCCTACTGACAAAAGTTTACAGTTTATCAATAGTTTCACATAAATAGTACTATTTCCAAATAGTACAATGCAATGTGATGTCCGAAATGGCTTACGAAATTAGGTAATAACACGAAATATATGCAAGGCAATATAAGGTATATGTATAGCTTGGAAATTGTGATCGTTGCTCGCTCGCTCCGCTCGCTCGTAAAAATTTAGTCCAACCTCACTACCGATCCGACGCGTTCCCAAATTCGAAATAAGTCGCCTCCATATCGTATAATGAATGCAAGAGGGAATGGTTTTAGGTTAGGCTATAGTTTTCGAGCGAGCGCAGCGAGCGAGGGTCGAGTAAAGGTGTGTCACAAACCAACGGTTTGGCACATACGAACATTGAAATATTCGCACCAGCCCGAGGAGCCGGATGTGTTTACCCTATTGCCTACTGATAAATGTTTACAGTTTATCAATAGTTTCACATAAATAGTACTATTTCCACATAGTACAGTGCAATGTGATGACCGAAATGGCTGACAAAATTAGGTAATAACACGAAATATATGCCAGGCAATATAAGGTATATGTATAGCTTGGAAATTGTGACCATTGCTCGCTCGCTCCGCTCGCTCGTAGAAATTTAGTCCAACCTCACTACCGATCCGACGCGTTCCCAAATTCGAAATAAGTCGCCTCCATATCGTATAACGAACGAAAGAGGGCATGGTTTTGGATGAGGCTACTTTTTTCGAGCGAGCACGGCGAGCAAGGGACGCGTAAAAGTGTGTCACAATCCAACGGTTTGGCACATAAGAACATTGAAATGTTCGCACCAGCCCGAGGAGCAGGAGGTATTTATCCTATTGCCTACTGACAAAAGTTTACAGTTTATCAATAGTTTCACATAAATAGTACTATTTCCAAATAGTACAGTGCAATGTGATGTACGAAATGGCTGACAAAATTAGGTAATAACACGAAATATATGCAAGGCAATATAAGGAATATGTATAGCTTGGAAATTGTAACCGTTGCTCGCTCGCTCCGCTCGCTCGTAGAAATTTAGTCCAACCTCACTACCGATCCGACGCGTTCCCAAATTTGAAATAAGTCGCCTCCATATCGTATAACAAACGCAAGAGGGAATGGTTTTAGGTTAGGCTATAGTTTTCGAGCGAGCGCAGCGAGCGAGGCCGCGTAAAGGTGTGTCACAATCCAACGGTATGGCACATACGGACATTGAAATGTTCGCACCAGCCCGAGGAGCAGGAGGTCTTTATCCTACTGCCTACTGACAAAAGTTTACAGTTTATCAATAGTTTCACATTAATAGTACTATTTCCAAATAGTACCGTGCAATGTGATGTACGAAATGGCTGACAAAATTAGGTAATAAAACGAAATATATGCAAGGCAATATAAGGTATATGTATAGCTTGGAAATTGTAACCGTTGCTCGCTCGCTCCGCTCGCTCGTAGAAATTTAGTCCAACCTCACTACCGATCCGACGCGTTCCCAAATTTGAAATAAGTTGCCTCCATATCGTATAACGAATGCAAGAGGGAATGGTTTTAGGTTAGGCTATAGTTTTCGAGCGAGCGCAGCGAGCGAGGGACGCGTAAAGGTGTGTCACAAACCAACGGTTTGGCACATACGGACATTGAAATATTCACACCAGCCCGAGGAGCCGGAAGTCGTTGTCCTATTGCCTACTGACAAATGTTTACAGTTTATGAATAGTTTTACATAAATAGTTCTATTTCCACATAGTACAGTGCAATGTGATGTCCGAAATGGCTTACAAAATTAGGTAATAAGACGAAATATATGCAAGGCAATATAAGGTATATGTATAGCTTGGAAATTGTGATCGTTGCTCGCTCGCTCCGCTCGCTCGTAAAAATTTAGTCCAACCTCACTACCGATCCGACGCGTTCCCAAATTTGAAATAAGTCGCCTCCATATCGTATAACAAACGCAAGAGGGAATGGTTTTAGGTTAGGCTATAGTTTTCGATCGAGCGCAGCGAGCGAGGCCGCGTAAAGGTGTGTCACAATCCAACGGTTTGGCACATACGGACATTGAAATGTTCGCACCAGCCCCAGGAGCCGGAGGTGTTTATACTACTGCCTACTGACAAAAGTTTACAGTTTATCAATAGTTTCACATAAATAGTACTATTTCCACATAGTACAATGCAATGTGATGTCCGAAATGGCTTACAAAATTAGGTAATAACACGAAATATATGCAAGGCAATATAAGGTATATGTATAGCTTGGAAATTGTGACCGTTGCTCGCTCGCTCCGCTCGCTCGTAGAAATTTAGTCCAACCTCACTACCGATCCGACGCGTTCCCAAATTTGAAATAAGTTGCCTCCATATCGTATAACGAATGCAAGAGGGAATGGTTTTAGGTTAGGCTATAGTTTTCGAGCGAGCGCAGCGTGCGAGGGTCGAGTAAAGGTTTGTCACAAACCAACGGTTTGGCACATACGGACATTGAAATGTTCGCACCAGCCCGAGGAGCCGGAGGTCTTTATCCTATTGCATACTGTCAAAAGATTACAGTTTATCAATAGTTTCACATAAATTGTACTATTTCCACACAGTATAGTGCAATGTGATGTCCGAAATGGCAGACAAAATTAGGTAATAACACGAAATATATGCAAGGCAATATAAGGTATATGTATAGCTTGGAAATTGTGATCGTTGCTCGCTCGTTCCGCTCGCTCGTAAAAATTTAGTCCAACCTCACTACCGATCCGACGCGTTCCCAAATTTGAAATAAGTCGCCTCCATATCGTATAACAAACGCAAGAGGGAATGGTTTTAGGTTAGGCTATAGTTTTCGAGCGAGCGCAGCGAGCGAGGCCGCGTAAAGGTGTGTCACAATCCAACGGTATGGCACAAACGGACATTGAAATGTTCGCACCAGCCCGAGGAGCAGGAGGTCTTTATCCTATTGCCTACTGTCAAAAGATTACAGTTTATCAATAGTTTCACATAAATTGTACTATTTCCACACAGTATAGTGCAATGTGATATCCGAAATGGCAGACAAAATTAGGTAATAACACGAAATATATGCAAGGCAATATAAGGTATATGTATAGCTTGGAAATTGTGTTCGTTGCTCGCTCGCTCCGCTCGCTCGTAAAAATTTAGTCCAACCTCACTACCGATCCGACGCGTTCCCAAATTTGAAATAAGTCGCCTCCATATCGTATAACAAACGCAAGAGGGAATGGTTTTAGGTTAGGCTATAGTTTTCGATCGAGCGCAGCGAGCGAGGCCGCGTAAAGGTGTGTCACAATCCAACGGTTTGGCACATACGGACATTGAAATGTTCGCACCAGCCCCAGGAGCCGGAGGTGTTTATACTATTGCCTACTGACAAAAGTTTACAGTTTATCAATAGTTTCACATAAATAGTACTATTTCCAAATAGTACAATGCAATGTGATGTCCGAAATGGCTTACAAAATTAGGTAATAACACGAAATATATGCAAGGCAATATAAGGTATATGTATTGCTTGGAAATTGTGATCGTTGCTCGCTCGCTCCGCTCGCTCGTAAAAATTTAGTCCAACCTCACTACCGATCCGACGCGTTCCCAAATTTGAAATAAGTCGCCTCCATATCGTATAACGAACGCAAGAGGGAATGGTTTTAGGTTAGGCTATAGTTTTCGAGCGAGCGCAGCGAGCGAGGCCGCGTAAAGGTGTGTCACAATCCAACGGTTTGGCACATACGGACATTGAAATGTTCGCACCAGCCCCAGGAGCCGGAGGTGTTTATACTATTGCCTACTGACAAAAGTTTACAGTTTATCAATAGTTTCACATAAATAGTACTATTTCCAAATAGTACAATGCAATGTGATGTCCGAAATGGCTTACAAAATTAGGTAATAACACGAAATATATGCAAGGCAATATAAGGTATATGTATAGCTTGGTAATTGTGATCGTTGCTCGCTCGCTCCGCTCGCTCGTAAAAATTTAGTCCAACCTCACTACCGATCCGACGCGTTCCCAAATTTGAAATAAGTCGCCTCCATATCGTATAACGAACGCAAGAGGGAATGGTTTTAGGTTAGGCTATAGTTTTCGAGCGAGCGCAGCGAGCGAGGCCGCGTAAAGGTGTGTCACAATCCAACGGTTTGGCACATACGGACATTGAAATGTTCGCACCAGCCCCAGGAGCCGGAGGTGTTTATACTATTGCCTACTGACAAAAGTTTACAGTTTATCAATAGTTTCACATAAATAGTACTATTTCCAAATAGTACAATGCAATGTGATGTCCGAAATGGCTTACGAAATTAGGTAATAACACGAAATATATGCAAGGCAATATAAGGTATATGTATAGCTTGGAAATTGTGATCGTTGCTCGCTCGCTCCGCTCGCTCGTAAAAATTTAGTCCAACCTCACTACCGATCCGACGCGTTCCCAAATTCGAAATAAGTCGCCTCCATATCGTATAACGAATGCAAGAGGGAATGGTTTTAGGTTAGGCTATAGTTTTCGAGCGAGCGCAGCGAGCGAGAGTCGAGTAAAGGTGTGTCACAAACCAACGGTTTGGCACATACGAACATTGAAATATTCGCACCAGCCCGAGGAGCCGGATGTGTTTACCCTATTGCCTACTGATAAATGTTTACAGTTTATCAATAGTTTCACATAAATAGTACTATTTCCACATAGTACAGTGCAATGTGATGACCGAAATGGCTGACAAAATTAGGTAATAACTCGAAATATATGCCAGGCAATATAAGGTATATGTATAGCTTGGAAATTGTGACCATTGCTCGCTCGCTCCGCTCGCTCGTAGAAATTTAGTCCAACCTCACTACCGATCCGACGCGTTCCCAAATTCGAAATAAGTCGCCTCCATATCGTATAACGAACGAAAGAGGGCATGGTTTTGGATGAGGCTACTTTTTTCGAGCGAGCACGGCGAGCAAGGGACGCGTAAAAGTGTGTCACAATCCAACGGTTTGGCACATAAGAACATTGAAATGTTCGCACCAGCCCGAGGAGCAGGAGGTATTTATCCTATTGCCTACTGACAAAAGTTTACAGTTTATCAATAGTTTCACATAAATAGTACTATTTCCAAATAGTACAGTGCAATGTGATGTACGAAATGGCTGACAAAATTAGGTAATAACACGAAATATATGCAAGGCAATATAAGGAATATGTATAGCTTGGAAATTGTAACCGTTGCTCGCTCGCTCCGCTCGCTCGTAGAAATTTAGTCCAACCTCACTACCGATCCGACGCGTTCCCAAATTTGAAATAAGTTGCCTCCATATCGTATAACGAATGCAAGAGGGAATGGTTTTAGGTTAGGCTATAGTTTTTCGAGCGAGCGCAGCGTGCGAGGGTCGAGTAAAGGTTTGTCACAAACCAACGGTTTGGCTCATACGGACATTGAAATGTTCGCACCAGCCCGAGGAGCCGGAGGTCTTTATCCTATTGCATACTGTCAAAAGATTGCAGTTTATCAATAGTTTCACATAAATTGTACTATTTCCACACAGTATAGTGCAATGTGATGTCCGAAATGGCAGACAAAATTAGGTAATAACACGAAATATATGCAAGGCAATATAAGGTATATGTATAGCTTGGAAATTGTGATCGTTGCTCGCTCGTTCCGCTCGCTCGTAAAAATTTAGTCCAACCTCACTACCGATCCGACGCGTTCCCAATTTGAAATAAGTCGCCTCCATATCGTATAACAAACGCAAGAGGGAATGGTTTTAGGTTAGGCTATAGTTTTCGAGCGAGCGCAGCGAGCGAGGCCGCGTAAAGGTGTGTCACAATCCAACGGTATGGCACATACGGACATTGAAATGTTCGCACCAGCCCGAGGAGCAGGAGGTCTTTATCCTACTGCCTACTGACAAAAGTTTACAGTTTATCAATAGTTTCACATAAATAGTACTATTTCCAAATAGTACAGTGCAATGTGATGTACGAAATGGCTGACAAAATTAGGTAATAACACGAAATATATGCAAGGCAATATAAGGAATATGTATAGCTTGGAAATTGTAACCGTTGGTTGCTCGCTCGCTCCGCTCGCTCGTAGAAATTTAGTCCAACCTCACTACCGATCCGACGCGTTCCCAAATTTGAAATAAGTTGCCTCCATATCGTATAACGAATGCAAGAGGGAATGGTTTTAGGTTAGGCTATAGTTTTCGAGCGAGCGCAGCGTGCGAGGGTCGAGTAAATGTTTGTCACAAACCAACGGTTTGGCTCATACGGACATTGAAATGTTCGCACCAGCCCGAGGAGCCGGAGGTCTTTATCCTATTGCATACTGTCAAAAGATTGCAGTTTATCAATAGTTTCACATAAATTGTACTATTTCCACACAGTATAGTGCAATGTGATGTCCGAAATGGCAGACAAAATTAGGTAATAACACGAAATATATGCAAGGCAATATAAGGTATATGTATAGCTAGGAAATTGTGATCGTTGCTCGCTCGTTCCGCTCGCTCGTAAAAATTTAGTCCAACCTCACTACCGATCCGACGCGTTCCCAAATTTGAAATAAGTCGCCTCCATATCGTATAACAAACGCAAGAGGGAATGGTTTTAGGTTAGGCTATAGTTTTCGAGCGAGCGCAGCGAGCGAGGGCCGCGTAAAGGTGTGTCACAATCCAACGGTTTGGCACATACGGACATTGAAATGTTTACACCAGCCCCAGGAGCCGGAGGTGTTTATACTATTGCCTACTGACAAAAGTTTACAGTTTATCAATAGTTTCACATAAATAGTACTATTTCCAAATAGTACAATGCAATGTGATGTCCGAAATGGCTTACAAAATTAGGTAATAACACGAAATATATGCAAGGCAATATAAGGTATATGTATAGCTTGGTAATTGTGATCGTTGCTCGCTCGCTCCGCTCGCTCGTAAAAATTTAGTCCAACCTCACTACCGATCCGACGCGTTCCCAAATTTGAAATAAGTCGCCTCCATATCGTATAACGAACGCAAGAGGGAATGGTTTTAGGTTAGGCTATAGTTTTCGAGCGAGCGCAGCGAGCGAGGCCGCGTAAAGGTGTGTCACAATCCAACGGTTTGGCACATACGGACATTGAAATGTTCGCACCAGCCCCAGGAGCCGGAGGTGTTTATACTATTGCCTACTGACAAAAGTTTACAGTTTATCAATAGTTTCACATAAATAGTACTATTTCCAAATAGTACAATGCAATGTGATGTCCGAAATGGCTTACGAAATTAGGTAATAACACGAAATATATGCAAGGCAATATAAGGTATATGTATAGCTTGGAAATTGTGATCGTTGCTCGCTCGCTCCGCTCGCTCGTAAAAATTTAGTCCAACCTCACTACCGATCCGACGCGTTCCCAAATTCGAAATAAGTCGCCTCCATATCGTATAACGAATGCAAGAGGGAATGGTTTTAGGTTAGGCTATAGTTTTCGAGCGAGCGCAGCGAGCGAGGGTCGAGTAAAGGTGTGTCACAAACCAACGGTTTGGCACATACGAACATTGAAATATTCGCACCAGCCCGAGGAGCCGGATGTGTTTACCCTATTGCCTACTGATAAATGTTTACAGTTTATCAATAGTTTCACATAAATAGTACTATTTCCACATAGTACAGTGCAATGTGATGACCGAAATGGCTGACAAAATTAGGTAATAACACGAAATATATGCCAGGCAATATAAGGTATATGTATAGCTTGGAAATTGTGACCATTGCTCGCTCGCTCCGCTCGCTCGTAGAAATTTAGTCCAACCTCACTACCGATCCGACGCGTTCCCAAATTCGAAATAAGTCGCCTCCATATCGTATAACGAACGAAAGAGGGCATGGTTTTGGATGAGGCTACTTTTTTCGAGCGAGCACGGCGAGCAAGGGACGCGTAAAAGTGTGTCACAATCCAACGGTTTGGCACATAAGAACATTGAAATGTTCGCACCAGCCCGAGGAGCAGGAGGTATTTATCCTATTGCCTACTGACAAAAGTTTACAGTTTATCAATAGTTTCACATAAATAGTACTATTTCCAAATAGTACCGTGCAATGTGATGTACGAAATGGCTGACAAAATTAGGTAATAAAACGAAATATATGCAAGGCAATATAAGGTATATGTATAGCTTGGAAATTGTAACCGTTGCTCGCTCGCTCCGCTCGCTCGTAGAAATTTAGTCCAACCTCACTACCGATCCGACGCGTTCCCAAATTTGAAATAAGTTGCCTCCATATCGTATAACGAATGCAAGAGGGAATGGTTTTAGGTTAGGCTATAGTTTTCGAGCGAGCGCAGCGAGCGAGGGACGCGTAAAGGTGTGTCACAAACCAACGGTTTGGCACATACGGACATTGAAATATTCACACCAGCCCGAGGAGCCGGAAGTCGTTGTCCTATTGCCTACTGACAAATGTTTACAGTTTATGAATAGTTTTACATAAATAGTTCTATTTCCACATAGTACAGTGCAATGTGATGTCCGAAATGGCTTACAAAATTAGGTAATAAGACGAAATATATGCAAGGCAATATAAGGTATATGTATAGCTTGGAAATTGTGATCGTTGCTCGCTCGCTCCGCTCGCTCGTAATAATTTAGTCCAACCTCACTACCGATCCGACGCGTTCCCAAATTTGAAATAAGTCGCCTCCATATCGTATAACAAACGCAAGAGGGAATGGTTTTAGGTTAGGCTATAGTTTTCGATCGAGCGCAGCGAGCGAGGCCGCGTAAAGGTGTGTCACAATCCAACGGTTTGGCACATACGGACATTGAAATGTTCGCACCAGCCCCAGGAGCCGGAGGTGTTTATACTACTGCCTACTGACAAAAGTTTACAGTTTATCAATAGTTTCACATAAATAGTACTATTTCCAAATAGTACAATGCAATGTGATGTCCGAAATGGCTTACAAAATTAGGTAATAGCACGAAATATATGCAAGGCAATATAAGGTATATGTATAGCTTGGAAATTGTGATCGTTGCTCGCTCGCTCCGCTCGCTCGTAAAAATTTAGTCCAACCTCACTACCGATCCGACGCGTTCCCAAATTTGAAATAAGTCG
>NW_026109599.1:0-26020 GCF_024516045.1 Bombus affinis
CAAGTCACACTCTGCACACCTTTTGCATCCGTCTTCTCCGGCTTCTCAACTAACACTGCCTTTAGCGTCTCTTTGTCTTTTCCCGTCCTATCGGACACGTGTCCCGAAACGCCCGTGGCCAGAGTCACGCAGGCCCTTTCCACGAAACTATCCACTTAAAAAGAACCGACGACACATTGATGTACCCGACGATGCCGCGGCTCTCGCGGCATTGTTTATGGTTCGGCAGATATCTTAGGCCTTTTGTCCACGATACTACATATATAACATACGTATAATAGCCAAAGTTCAACTGCCAAGTATACGCAAAGCTTTTATTTTCAATTTATGCGACACCACTATGTTTCATGAATTTATTTGCTAACGGTATTGAAACAAATAACAAGCAGAGGACGAACTATCCGTGAACTGTTTTGCCAACGAGTACGCTTCCAATATTTTCTGTTTGAGAAAACACACTTGTTGCTGTTGCAACTCCAAATATTTTTACAGCCGACGTTTTTGCCATGAATCATCGGCTAACATATAAAAATAGAGAAAAGCCATAGTTGATTGTAATGGAAATTTAGAAAACCTGAAACTCGATATAGAAGGGAAAAATAAAGGAAAGGAAGGGAGAGATAATTGGAAGCTTGGGGCCAGGTTTAATTCACTGAAACCGGGCTGCTTGTGTCATCACGAAACAGAATTGCCAGTACGTCATTTCTGTGCTCCCGTCCTCGTAAAAACGGTTTCACTCGTTAAGAAAAAACGAATAGGCGGTGAAGAGAGAAAAAAGCAGACAGAGAGCGCTTTTAAAAAGCTGACGAAGCGTGCGTTGCCACAACGAGACACACGGTGCTATTTGTCGTTTTAAATTGCGCCGCAACTTGTTTTTCAGATCTTTGCTAGAGACACGTGAAAACACGTTGGAAGTATATTTCTTGTTTTTGTGGAATTTAGCTGGAAAATAAAAAATAACGTAAAACATGTACTTACGACTTACAGAGTAATTGAATGTATACACTATAATAACCAGCGATTTAAGGCTTTAAAAGATCGAAAAAAAAGAAAAGAAAAGAAGAAAGATAATATGTTGTGGCAGTCTAACTCGATCTAAGGAAATAGAGAGGGAGGGGGTTGGGGGGGGGGGGGCAAAGCTTGTTAATCTGGAAAGAATACAAGCATCAATTTCAAGCACTTATAGAGAATCAAGCGGGCTTGTTAAGGTCGTAAGTTGGACAATTATCCCGTGTTAGGTTCAATCAGCTTAGTCCTACACAAAATTGATCGAATCATGTGAAAACAAATGTATTCTGATTTTTGTCGCAGATATTTCTGGTCTACGCACTCCAGTGCCCACAAAGCAGTTATTGAAACAGCTGATTTTCGCCTATTCTAGAGCGACAACATCCCCTGATCTTTTACAACCATGAAGGACCTGTACTCGAAAATACTTGCAATTCTCATCTGCTTGCAGGTTATTTTCGTCACTTTCTTCCCGTCAGGGGCTGGTAAGTTGATACTGATTAATTATACCATCGAAATTCTATATAATGGCTACAAAAAATATTTGCATCATTACCCTCATTTCCTAACGAAGCGCGTTTTTTTACCAAGTTTTATATTTCATTTCATAGTATCAAATCTCTGTAGTTACACGAAAGTATTAAATGATAGGAAACTTGATATACACGAATTTAATTAATTAATAAGTTAGTCGATATACAGCCATTATTATTTCATGTGAAATATTACAACGTCAAAAACTTAACGTTCTTGTACGTACAGTATTAATCACAAATTGTAAGAATGTTTACTGATAAGCAAAATAGATAATATGGAAAACGCAGACCTATGGAAAGAGAATTCCTGACATTAGACAGGAATACGCGATTGCACGAAATATTTTATGGTATGTCTGACATGGAGAATATATGCGGCGAAGTACGAAAAATTCATCCTGAGATATGTATACGACCTACGCGGTACGGGACGTGTTATAAATGGTTTTCGCCACTCAGCCGTATTTGAATTTGTGAACACGATCGAACAAATGACGCGACAATTATTAATTGCCGTCTCTGCCTTAGTAACGATTCGCGTTGGAACGAGGTCGAATCGTTCCGATTCCACGCGCGATTAACAAATAATTACAGTGGACATCAATTACTTGGATGACCTTCGTCATTTCAGCTTAAAACGATTAATTTGATCAAACCAACCAATTATTTCAATTAATACAATCTGCACTTTAAATTCGCACGTCTTGTGTATACACACCGGGCCAGAGAAAAGTTTTCATTCGTTCGAGTAGAACCTTCGTAGTCCTTGAGGACGCGTGTCGCTTCTCGTGCACCTAAAGTTTCGCTCAAATTAACCGATTTATTTGAATTCGAGCGAGTGAAAACCTCTTTGTCACCGTGAGTTTGTTACTTAATTGATACTCTTAGATGCCCTTTGCTTTCAATCTCTTACATCCATTCTTAATTAGTCAAGTCGTTTGACTTTTGACAAGTATTTTGAAACCATTTTACTAACACGAACCTACTTTTTTACTTGAGATTATCCGCTATTTTTATTCAAATGTATATGTACGTATATACACTTTTGAATTTTAAACGAACCTTCTATTATACCTATATCCTTTAAGTGCCGTTTTAAGTTTCAAGAGACTTTAACTCGGATAGCTCGACTTGGAGTTCTAACGTATACTGTAAAGCACACTTGCGAAGTAAAACAGCAAACACGATATAAAAACTTTTTGCCCATGTAAGAAATCGAATAACCTATTTCAACGGTGCTTTAATCTCATCGATGAAGCATCGATGCAACGAAGGAGCATCGTGATAGCCGCAATGCGGATCCGTTGAACAAAAATTTCCTGGTACGGTCGTTTTCGTAATGTTATTAACCGTTTTAGTGTCGGATGTTTCAAGACTCCGTATCGGTTTGTGCTGTGCAGCGCGATAGCGCTTCGTTTATTTATTTGCGAGTAGTACCGATCGACGCGATCGCGCTGCCCTTTTTCATCCTGTTTTTTTCATCGAAATATACCGTTCGACGTGCTCGCGCTTCATTTCATCGGTTATACTGGAAGCGTTACAACAAACACTCAAAAGTTTGCGAAATATTTATGCTCTGCGTTTCGTTTGTGTGATAACATTCTATAATGCAGGATTTGGTTTTCCGATTCAAGAGGTAATTTTTTATATTGGTTTTTTTTTTTATTTGGTTTATGATTATTTGAAAAACGAGTAATTACGAGAGGAAACTCTGATATGACTCGCGACGAGCACGCTTGAGCGCGTTGCGAATTAATGATCGTGACCATACATCGTGGCACAATTTACCACGGTACGCGAATAGAGTGATCACGCTGCGTGGCGTTAAAACGGTTAGCGTAACTGCGCGTACGATTGTCGAGTGACAAAGATATTGACGCTGGTAATCGTTTTCAGTGCATTTAGGAGGAAACTGTACTGATTTCGAAGGACGATCTGTCTTACATGGACAGATGTATGTGCCGGGACCTTGGATTTGCATACACTGCATATGTTACAATTCGAAGTCAACATCTTGCGGGCGTCTCCGCTGTTCAATTCCTGCGGTAAGTATATGCTCATTCTAAGAGCAACCAGCTTAACACAACCATGAGAAACTAAAGTACACCGTTAACGCTTGCATGCTGGTCGTTAAAACACATGCTGCGCGAATAGGGTACACAGCGATTCATTTAACTCGCCTTGAATTAGTTTTAGAAAGACAAACATGGACAGGGATAATTTTTGTCACGAGTCGTTTAATTTATTCGTTCATTAGAACGAATTAATTTACACCTGCTGAGATCGCGATTGATGCGACAAATTCGAAATCTTGTTCCATATAAATATTTTTAAACAAGCACGTCGTAAGCTTTGTATATTTTTTAATCGCAACGAAACTGTTCAGAGAAATGCTGAAATTATTAATTATAAAAGGAGATTTCTACGCATCGTTGTAAAAGTGTCAGGGAAAATATTCGTGAAACAGTTACGTTGTTACAAGTTCTACAAGAAGAAATATCGAAAATCACGTTCCACTTATTCAGTTGCACGTGTAAAAGGTATCTTGCGTTCGCGCAAAAAATCTCTGAAGGATACATGCTTTATAATAATTGGAGTGTCGAAGTTGTTACACGGATCGGCGTACACGTACCTTTTAATGAAACTAGGTTACTCATTCGTTATTCGTTCCTAATTTTCAGCTTCACGATTTTTACGCAATAAAATTTTATACACCTGTTCGGTTTATAAATGATTCAATTCAAATTTAACAGAATTAAAGTTGAAATAATCATTTGTACTTCATTAAAAGGTTCTTTCAGCATCTCGTTTCAATATTTTTATTGGTAATATTTTGTTGATCGTTATATTTAAATGGAGTTTTTCAAAGGAGAGACATTTTAAGGTAGGAAATGGACATACATTTATAATAAGAATTCAGAAGAAAGAATATTTCATACAGAAAGAAATATTCCGTATGTATAAATAACTACGCTATGAATTTTATATGTATCGGATATTCCTTCTGGTTAATGTATCTGATGTTTTTTCACGCGAGATAGCGTATATTTGCATCTATATGTCTCTTCGTTTCTCAGTAGTAAAACTTAGCATTCATGCGGCTGATAAGTAGTTACGCACTGACAACGAGAAACATAAAATGAGTAAGAAGCATGAGACATTCTATAGGAAAAATAAACTTGTTTTTATCTTTCATTGCATATTCGTCAGAATATTGTTAATAAATATTTAAGTTAAGATTTCAGTTGAAATAAATACATAGGATTAGACATTTATTTATATATATATCTATGAACGCATTTGACATAAAATTTTGATAACGACTAAAATTATATATTCTGATATTAAATTAATTTAGTGAGAATAAAAAACTAATTTTTTTAAACAAGATTTTGTATAAAGTTATATTTATTAGGAAAAGTTCGTTCATCCCTTTATAATATGATAGGATTAGACTCATAGCTGTGTAAATCATTTCATGGAATAGTATATGTGTGCGTGTGTGTTCTAAGTTTTTACTATAAAAATGCTAAATGTACTAGGAGACGTTTTTAAAAATTCATACATTTTTCTTCATCAAACATATCAATCGTTATATTGAAAAGTTAATTATCTATTATTTGTTTCGAGCTGCACATTGATTGAGACATTCCTGTTGGTTATAATTGCGAATTTAACGCAACGAAGTTGTTTGAATCCCTTGCGAGCATGTAAATATATCGTCGAATTAATAGGTCAATTACTTGAGGTTGGAATTGAAAGAAAGAGAAAGGTGGAGGAGAAGTCTTGCGTTTGAATGCGGGACACTTTTAAAGCCCACAGTTCGCTGAAATTGCCAGAGAATTCAATTAAATGGCAAATTAAACCATTGAACTGAATCTGTTTCCAATCGCGAGCTTAGAAGTTCTATCCTTTGAATTTTTATATCAGTCAACTTTCTTTTTGTACGTACGGTAACGAATACAATTCATGAATTAATGAAGTATGTAATTGGATGAAAGTTCTTCTTCCTGGATTCAGTTTAGACTAAGAAAAATTATATAATAACGAAATTATCAACTTAAAATTGATAGAGTGTATAGTTTTTTTTCTTTTTTTTTTTTTTTGCGTGAGGAGGGGAAAATGCTGTTACGCATACCCAGTGATCCGCATCACTGGGTTATGTGGGACTCGGGCGGATGTTGTTGCCATACCCACTAAAAACCCCTCCTCCTTTTTCCTTTGCTTTGAGGACAGACAACCCCGGTAAAACCTGTCGGCAGTCATCAGGGTTGTCCTTTCATGCCCCGTTGTATCTTCTTCGTCGGGCAGCTATTCTGTATATTCAGTATTGCTCTCGTCATCTTCTCAGCTAGTTCAGAATACTGGGCTGATCTCCTTCTGTGGTTCTTTGTTGTCTTGTATCTCTGCCTTCACTGCTCCGCGTAGTTGTTGTTGCTCTCGTTCTCCTCCTTGCCTCCTTCAAGGCCTTCGCTGTCACCCTCCTGTGAGACATGACGGTCTTGCGAAATTGCCTGAATTTATCCCAGCTCTCGTTCTTGGCGGTCACCGTGGCGATCAGATTGTCCACGTCTATCTTCTCGCCAAGAGCGTTCTCCAGCTCAATCCTTCTGTCCGTTCACCTCGGGCACGTGAAGAGGGCGTGCTCTGCATCGTCGTTAGGGTCTCCACAGTCGAGACAGTTGCTGTCGCTGCTCTTGCCAATCCTCTTTCTATAGACACCGAAACTCCTGTAGAGGTGGCCGTGTGTGCGTTATATATTTATTGGACGTGCGTGATAGCTGTGGTAGTTGGGCCTGGTCCGCTGTAATTGTCACTGGGGGCTGTAGATGTCGCTGCCGTCGTCCGACACTAGTTAGTGTCGAGTGCCGCCACACTCCCATGCCCGGTTAACAGCTGCATGCTGTGATGATCGATGTCCATCTTCTTTTTGGTAAATAGCAGCGCACTCGGTATTAATTTCCTTGCGCCTCCAGTTCCCCCTTCAGCTCGTTGCCGTCATCCGCGCCGATCTTGGTCTTATGGATCTTGTTCCACTCGTAAGTCTCTCCGAGCATCTTTATCTTTATGTAGATCGGGAGATTTCCGGTCAACACGCAAAGTGCCGCGTGGGAGACGGTACGATATGCCGTCGTTGTTATGCACAGGGCCGTTCGTTGTGCCCGTTTCAGCTTCTTCCTGTTCTTATCGGTATTCGCTAAGCTAATTCTTCTTTCTGAACCCATACTGCCTCCGATGGAACGGGTCCGTTCCGATGCATCTCTCGATGATCTTCTTAAAGCATTTTTCCCAGATCTTGCTCATGGCTGGGAGTATGCTTATCGGCCGGTACGCGTTAGGGAGACTGGGATCCTTTCCCGGCTTCCTTAGCAGTATTACTCTGGCCGTCTTCCAGCAGTCTGGTTCCAGCTTGCTTCCAGCTCCTGCTTCCAGCAGTCCAGGAGTCTTCCATCGACTCCTGCAGCCTTCTTGGTGTTCATTCTTACGGCGGCATCGACGACATCGCCTTCGCCGATGACGACGCTGAAGCTGATGTCTCCTTCTTCTTCGGTCTCTGCCTCTTCGCGGCCCTCGTAATGGGAGGGTCCGTGTCCCATGGTGAATAGCCTCTGTAGGACTGCTTCCACCATGTCGATCGGCATGTCGTTGGTTGGTTTCTTGCTTTTGCATCTCTTCATGACTGTGCGATAGGGTTTGCCTTCTTGCTTTCCTGTATGGATGGAAACGCGTTCGAAAAGTAGAACGGAGTAATTAGCGATGCACGATCCCAGGCTGGTGAATATTTTTCCATCGGGAAAAGTCAGGTCGAGCGATACAAGATTTATATGCTCGTTATTTCAACGTCTGTTACGCGATAGAAAATGAACATAAATGAATAATAAATGTATTACAGCCATAAAGATTGCTTGATGTACGCCACCGTTTTTCCCCTATTTCTCCGATACAATTTTCCTTTTTTTTTCTTTGCCAAACACTTTACTAATCGGTACGTATTCGAATTATCCTCAATTATTCTCGGTTGTTTCCGTTTCCTTTGGATTTACATAAGTACTCGTTTGATGTACGTGCAGAGTGAGATAATAACTATTAACAGCTATAAAATAAGAAGCGAAAATACGTTGAAACTCGACTTCTAGATTCGCGAGACTTTGCAGAGCTTCGAAACTCTCGTGTTTCAAACCTAATAAAAAGTTGTAGAGGGAGAATTACATTGCGAGATCTGTTAAGGAAAATCGTATCGTTGTAATAGGATTATTTCAGCGAGGGAAATTCCGTGTTGCGTGTAACGCGTTGCAAAGCCATGAGCTTTCTTTCGGGTTAATATACATAATCGCCTTATCGAACTTTCCATCTAAATCGTTGCGCTCACACGTGAATTTTGCATTTCAATCTTCTTACTTGCAGTCCAGTCCAGTTTAGTGTACTAAGCTAAATGTTTCAGCCCTTCCAGGTAGAATATGTTTTATAGAGAGACGTACAACTCTATGAAGGGGAGATCAATAAATTGGGTTATCTTTAAATCACTGACAATTATTTCATCGACACGATTTCACCGACAGCGAATCCACCGGCAATGTCTATCAAAGTTTATGTACCGATACACCGAGTGAAATCACCCACAATCATTTCACCAATATTCTCCTTTGTCGATAATTATCATGTTTGCCACTACATGTTATCGTTGATTATATGTCTTTATTTACACATTCGTTTACGCGCATAACGAGATAAACGAAGAAACGAAAATGATATGTTGTCATGATGTATTGTTAAATTACTAATTAACACGAGTTATATATCTACCTACATGAAAGCTTCTAAATATCAATTATAATTCATGAAAGCACACAAGCTATTTTGCTATACACAAATGGAATTATAAGGAAATGTTACGTGCTAATGATTTAACGAAATTTATTCTTCTGTACATTTGACATTTCTGTATTATTACTTGTGTACTTTCTGCTCTTGTTTACGTCATCGGAAGTAAAATTACGTTAAGCGAATCAGCTAATCTATTTGAGCGATTCAATGGCTCGGTCTTCTCTTATGCGACTACCAAGTAGAAGATAAGTTCTTGGTTATATAACATTTTATAACATCCAAATTAACTTTTTTTTTCTTTTTCGTTTTCTTTTTCTTTCTCTTTTTCTTTTTTTTCCTTTTTCTTTTTCTTTTTCTTCCTTTCTCTTTTTCTTTTTTTTTTCCTTTTTCTTTTTCTTTTTTTCTTTACGTGGGGGAAATCCGCTCGGACACGAAACCACTTCTTAAGTGGCGTGGTAGTGAACATCGAAATTAACTGGGGCACTAATTAGCTGAATTACATTGGTAATTTTCTATAATTTATTACTCGAATATGGTAATTTTTTCTTAAAAAGTTTGCTTTTTCTACAATTATTTTACTACAAAACCCATCAAAAACATGATGTATGTATATATACCCTCAAATATTATCGGTTTATTCTCAAGCTATAGTTCAATTTCGGAAATTGCCAATTAAAATCATAGAAAAAAAAAAAAAAAAACACAGAAAGTTCGTTAAAATATGCGATTTTCCAATCAAGATATAGAATTTATTCGAGTAATATAGATTACAGTAGCGATGGTGACGGCAACGATGAATGGACTGATTCTTCGTGCGAAAATAAATTGGAAGCGCAGAACGATGCATTGTTTCAGGGAATATCGATTTTCAAGCATGGTTTTAAAGTACGTGTGCGCGTGACTAGGTTTGTTAATTAATGCCGCTCCCAGGTTTTCAATATATAAATGTGACACCTACATATCTTTAAGCTTAAAACAATTGGACTAACAATTTCATTAAATTTAAATGAATATTTATCTTTTTAAACGCAACAATATTTTTAATGACAACTTCACGTGTAAATCAAGTGCATACATATTCGATCGTTCTTGAAAACCTGATTCTCTGCGAAGAGAAAAAATCCTTGAATAAAGATTTGATCTACGTTTTATATGCTACGTTTTACATCCACCTCTTTTCAGATATACCTCTCTATTTAAAATCATAGATCGTCACACTCTATAGGTATTTCCTTGAAAAGGTTAAAGTCGTTCTGTATAAAAGCTAATTCAAAGGGGAAGGAAATTCTGCGAAAAATTCTTTCAGATTTCCCTATGTTTGAGCTCGAATCAAAGCAATCCTGTATAATAGGATAGGATGATAGGATGATTCTGTATTATTCCTTGTGTACTTTCTGTTCCTGTTATTTACAATAGGATGATTATGCGTTTAACTTCTCATAGAATCTCTCTGATTCCGTATGATATCGTCAGTGTTTTTGAAATATGTTATTGATGTCGTAACGTCAACCGTTTCCAGTGCAAATTCAATTTCGAATCGCAATTTCCATGTTTGCGTGGCAAAAGCGTAAAATCGATAACGCACGCAAACATGTCTTCTTTGCTAATGGCGTACTATAAATATAAATATTTGAATAAATATTGCGAATTTCATATTGCTAAAAGATTTATACTATTTGTTCGTAAATAATCGTCGGATCTATATTTAAGTGGAAACTGCTGCATTAGATCTCTTTTCTTACTTAAAATTATTTGGATTGGTAACTTGGATGTAACATGTAATTTATTCTTCTTTTATAAATAGTGTACAGAAGATACCAATTCAGAGAAATGGAAGGAAAGTCTAAAAGCAAAGAAAATCTACAGGAAGATAAAACGTTCGAGCCTTGCCAGGCTATATAAGATGCTAAGTAATCTTCCTAGTCCTGCAGTTCTTTCTATTTCGATCAATAATTATTGGTATATGTTAGGAATGCAATTAGAATTTTTGTCCTCAAGCAAAGTATAATTTCAATTTTGTATGTAAACCAAAATATTAAATATCAAATAACCATCAAATAAAATTATATTGTATGGACTACTGTTTCTTTAAATATTTGAATATTTGGTAAATATTGTTTATTTAAATATTTTAAATTGCATGGAAAAAAAATGATGCAAATAAATCATAGGGCATTTTAACTAAAGAGACCAATATCTATTTAACTGTGATTAAATCGTCACCGTTTAACGCTCTATCTCTTTTATTAACTGTGCCTTGTTAAACTACAGAAGATTACAGAGGATGCGTTTTTTTGATAAACAAACGTTCTGACAAATACGGCAGCAAAATCAGATATATAGATTCTTACAACAGCAGTTATATTCTATGAATTCCGTTTTTCAGAAGCTTTATTTGTGAAACGACAATTCGCCAGAGTACGGATTCACTGTAGTTATAGCTGTAGGATCTCTATCTAGTTGACAGATCTGCTTTACGTAAAGAATTCCTGTCTCTTGTTCTACCTTATCGCGATTCTTTCCTCACCTTATACGCTTTGTCGAGGAAAGTAATATCGCTACATATCTCGGCTCCGGTTACAATAATTAGTTTCCGCCTAAACTGTTAGAACCACGTAGCACGCACTCTACTCTCGTTTTTTAAACATTCAGGCCATCTGATCGCATGCGACGAGTTTTATGTTAATCCCGACCAATTACAATATCTTTCTCTCGTTTACAAGGGACGACGAGACTGGCAGTTGCGTGCTTTCCAAAGCAAAAGCCGCGATATCTGCATGATAACCTAACGTCAACCGATTTTGTTGTACTATTCTTAAGTGGACTTCGTTTGTACCACTTTCGTAACAAAAATAGAATATCTAGAACACAGCATTCCGTTATGCGATATTGTCAATTTCTAACATCTGAAACATCAGAGATAATTTTTTCCCTACAGTTGTAAATTTGTGTGAAAAATTACGAACGTAAAGGTGTTTGGCGCATGTACAGTTCCCCCCTCCCCCTCCCCCCTCCAACCTTCATTTGCGTAGACATGCTAGAAAGATCCACTTTTCGACGGTGAAACCGTTAGTATTAGTATTAGTGTTATAATATATTTGACTAATGGTTCTCAAATACTAGTTTTGCTAAAGCAATGGTGGAATTGGAGCAATTCCTTCTTCTTTCATTCTTTGAATAACCTGAATTTTCAAATAGTCTAGTGACGATTGATCCGTACAATTAATCGATTTCTTTTTATTACAGAAGTGCAAGAAGTTCCGGTATGAACGCAGATGTTGCAACATCGAATGCCTAAACCCCACAGAAGATCCGATCGAATTTAATGTCACTACCGTCGATGACTCACCCAGAAATGGTTCACTTCAGAACCATAGTCCCATATCTGGAAGCGTCAATCACTATGTGTCACATAGTCATATGTGGACGCTGAGCTTATTGATGGTAATTGTAATATTTTAATTTTTTTTATTCTATATTTTGAAATACTTTGAAATTACTTACTTGCGAATTACTTTGAAAAGTAATTCGCAACGTAATATAAAATAATACTACTGATTTGTGTCTCTTTCAGAATTTTTTCTTAATCTCTTGTTTTTTTCCAGTGCAATCCCTTTTATCGGAAGTTACTTGATTGCTTTATTTCCTATTAGGTGGTGACCTGCTGCTTTCTTGGGGTTTAGGCGACTGATTGCTTCTATGATCTCTGCACAAGTGAAGGGTTCAATAGGAGGGGACATTTATGTTACTATCACGGGGGAATGATCAGAGGAGAGATCAGCCGAGGAATCCAGCTATGAATCTATTGCCCAGGGTGTCCAGGAAGTTGTCAAAGTTGTTAATTGTTATCTGTGTTAGCGTAGTGAATAAACACATTGATGTTCGGTGTTTCAATTATCAGAATTATAATCGATGTTAAATGTATAGAGTGTGAAAAAATTATTTGTTATAGCTGTGGAAGATGGAGATCTGTTAGAGAAAATGGATCATGAAATTGATCTTGAGTATAATTTTCAGACAAAATTTTTTATTGCATCATAAAGTACTCATCACGAGAAACGAAAGTTTCAGAAAACCCATTTTTTTTTTCTTTTTTTTTTTTTGGTTCTATGTATCCAAGGTCGAGAATAAACTATGTGCACGTTTCTTGTATTCGTTTCTTGTATTTTTATGAGGAATTCAGTCTTTTTACGCCACAAGAGTCTCAACGTTTTCGTTTTCACGCCTACGTTACGCTCGTTAAACACGTTCCAACAAGACCATGAATAAGGGTAACAGCTTTAATGTTTTCACATGTGTTAATTTATTATTTTAGACCTTAAATATTTTATTTATAAAATCTTTATTTAAACAAGTTACCATTGTCGCTACAATAAATCAATGAATGAAATCAGTTTAAATTTAAAATATCATTTCATAATTTCTCGTCACTTGTATCTAAAAACAACAAAAAAACGGTGTACCCACATCGTGCGTAGACGGGAAATTAAAACAGTGGAGCTTAATTGAAACACTGATCATATTCCGCGATTGTAAAACAATAATAGAAAATCGTGTTTCTTTCGAAGGGTATGAAATTGTCAGGAGATTATGCCATAAATGAAATTGGAAACTGGCTGGTCAAAGGTATTAAACTCAATTAAACTGAACTGTGTTATATTGTACAAAGGCTAGAGAACTGCTACCAAATATCTGCTAGTTTAAAGGTGTCCCTTATAAATTATAATTATATTTCAAATTCAATCTCCTAATAATAAGTAAATTAATATTTTACCTAAAATCTGTGATATAGATAACAAAAATAAATTCTTTACATTATTCGTTAGTTTGCAATATAATTAGAATATTCTTTATTTTTATTTTCTGGTGTCTTTGTTATTCTTAAAAGATAAACTGCTTATTTACAAATTTAACACTGCATATGCTATTAATAAATCATTTTATATTTAATTTTGCAACCTTCAGTCATTGTTAAAACTTGTTGACAATACTGTCGGTTAATAGAAATTTCTAAAATCCCCTTGTTTCTATTCGATTAAAGGGTATATTGCAGAAACTATGTTAGCTACAGTGTTAGCTACAAATCACCTGTGTCACTCCGTTAAACTTATACACAATAGTATTGTTTCTTGTTTTCATTTAAAATAAAATATGTTATTGTAGGAATGAAGCAGAATGTTCAAATAATTGAAACAACTTTTTGTCCTATAACTAGTGCCTTTCATTTTAAAAATTAAAAAATTTTTAATCAACGATATTTGGAAGTTTCGATCTAAAATGACCAGGAATTGAAACAGAAAATATTTTGATGCCAATAAATACATATTCTTCACACATAAAACAAATATGAAAACAAAAATCGATGTATATGAATGAATTTTGAAATGGGGAGGAATTATATGATTATACCCATTCTCTGTTGCGTTTAATTGTTTCAATTGATGTCTCATGAGAATTTTCATCGAATTTTTTAGAGATCCTGGCTGTAAGGTCTTTTTAAAATTATAAGAACAGATTCAAACTATAACATTTGAAAACTTGTGCTTACAAAACTTACTTGTTTCTCATAATTATTTAAATGAATCTATTCGGCATTTTGAGTGACCGTCCCTTTATGGCTCGGACGGCACCTCTCCTTCCTTTGGGAAATTCCGAATTATCTGTCCTCCCCGAGCTGCAAACCTGATGACTTAGACAGTAGGGAAAAACATCAGGGAAAACCTCTGGCTAGAAAAGTACGATAGACGAACAAAATTTAACGGCTGATGGGGAGTATCAACAACATACAAGGACAATCATCAACAAAGTGTCGTACCGTGCGGGTGAAATACTGGAGTTTCAATAAGATCTTATAACCATCGAGTTCAGAACATCAAACTTTGTTTGCATAAAGCAAGTGTAAACAAAGTGTCAAATTACACTAACACTCGATCTATTAAATCCGTTCCACCTTGAGCGTTAATTCATTCGAGGTTCGTGGTATCGATCGATCGGTCGGACGTGCCCGCTGGCTCTTTAGTTGATGATTTGTAACAGAATCCTTGCATTAACACAGATTCTCAGAACACACAACTTCACCCAACAGATATCGATTACAGTCAGTTGTCACTAACAATGCTTTTATCAACAATTTCTTTACCTGTTGATCCTCTGGAAGTTTTAACTATATTATATTCTCTAGGAACAGTAAGATTTTAATGATATAACTTTACTAATGAGATCTTAATGTCATAAACGGTATCGAAACTTCTTAATTAATGTCGTTATCGAAGAAGAGACTCGTAATCTTCTCAAACGAAGAGCACTTGATGTTTACAAGTAGAACTCGATATCTTAGTTTCTTAAAATGTGTTTCTGTGTTTACTTTCTAAATGTAAACTTTATTCAAAACGAGCCGTTCATTCGTTACAGGCCGTTAATAAAATTGCACTTTGCACAAAGGAATTGCCGTTAATAATTTAAGATTCTCTGCTCGTCGTACAGGGTATATATCGTAATTATTCACGACGATCGTAACGTTTAAGTCCAATTCGAGCTTAAAATCCCACGTGAGCTATACTACCACAATAGCCTGAATTTCTATTTGTTCGTTTACTGCCTGTTCGTACTCGGAGCATCCGTTGTAAATTACAGCAAAATCTTCTAATGTGTTCCAGAATATGTCTTCATGGAATTTTAATAATTTATTAAATCTATAGATAACAAATGTAAAACTTACTAATTTATAATTAATATAAAATAAGAGAGCACGAAACTTCCTATTTTATGGACATATTAAATATTTGTAAAAAATTCTGTATCATTAGTATCACTTTAATTACTTTAAAGGATATAATCCCATAAAGCCGTGACCCCTGAAAGAATCGATGTTCACGCGTGACAAATTGGCGTCGTATGAAAGTTCCGGTATGAACGTTACTAGAGCTGATACCAGCTAGGGGCACAGGTATATGTTCTGGGTTCATTATATATTTATAAAGGGCTGCCGACTCAACGAGTGGTCCGGGTAAATTTAAATTGTAAATAGACAGAGATTTCAAGTAAAAGCCTGGATAAGAGCGGATATGGTATGAGAGTCTGTGGTGGAAAGAGGAACAGGCTGCTTTTATTTGTAAAGTTTGAATTTCCTCGATATCGAAGGTGTTTAAGCCGCAAGTGTGTTTCATGTTAATCGTTCGTGTTAATTCATTCGAGACCGAGATTTTATTGTAATACGATTCCTGGGTGTCAGTACGATCTGAATGTTTTGTTAGAATGATACTGTGCTTTTCTCTCTCTGGAATATTCTTTTCATATTTTAATTTTAAGTCGATGACAATCTTAAATTTTATGCCTCATGTTTTTAAAATATAAAATTATATACTATGTTATACTATAATATATTATGTACAGTTATATATATTATGCCTACTGATTGATATGAATTTCTTTCGGTCTCGAATGCGTTAAAACGGAGCGCAAAGAAGTCGAAATTACTTATTGTAATTGGTAAAACATCGTGAAAGGCAGACAGATACAAGAAAGAAGTTAAACTATAAATTATATTTGCGACATTGTTATGTTTTTGCTTTCTTTAAGCCTTTCATCAAGACAGCCGATCTATAAATATTAATCGACCAATTTCTCTAAGCTTGTAACTTCAAATTAATGTTTATATATATAAAGAGTTACGTATTAATCTATCTAAATATTTAAAAAGATGTTTAATGTTATAAATGATGGATATTAAAGATGTTCAAAAGAACGTAGTCTTCGCGTGTTCTTTATCATATCCCTGATCAAAGACATTCCAATATTATTACAATATCCAATTACATATTGATACACAAGATATACAGATTATTATTTATAACATTTTGGTTTTCTTAATTGAGTTATTCATTTAGTACAAATGATAAGTAATTAGTAATAAGTCATAAAAAAAAAAAAAAAAAAAAAAAAACGGTATTGTAGTAGAAATATTATAAGAAAACATTTTCTGTTTCAGTGTAGAGTTACTCCTTTTTATAGACAGTGTCGTACAAATCCGTACGTCTTTGAGAAAATGTAGGTATCTGAGCCCTTACTTCCTCAACAACTTTCAAATCTGAGAGAAAAGAAAAACATACGAAGTAATAAGTAATGCTTGCTAATAAATTCAACAAATACAGAGGGAGCCGGCAAAATCGATGAACCAACGAGACTAAAAGTTAATTACATCATGGATTTCTCGCTTTTAATGTTAAGCTGGAAATTACCGATATCGGTGACCACCATATTTTCCTGAGTTTCCAAATCATAAAGGATTTTCTCCCAGGGATTTGTCAACTGTGTATGTCCCCATGCGACATAACTTGCTGAAGGAACACGAGCCGGTGATATACAGGCGACGTATAATTGATTGTCATTCGCTCTGGAACGCTGAAGTAATGACCAGTGCAGTGGTCCAGTGGTCATATTGAATGCCGCCGGATATATCAGCATTTGGCAACCTAACACAGAGAAATGGGAAATACGAGACCACTGAATTTTAGTTAACTTTGTAGCTGCACAGTCCATATTCCATAATTTATGAATATGCGAGAACAGTCCTCTTGTCGTGCTTCTAATTCTTTTATTTATTTCATTTTCAGCGAATATACTGGTTTTTTAAATTAAGCTCCTTTTTATACAGAGTTACAGATTATATTGATTATATTTTATATAGAATATATTTAAGAAAGATAGTTACTTTCATGCTAGTTAAGTATTGTTCGATTAAGCTACTGTACCTTTGTTCCGATAAATGCGTGCCATTTCCTCGAATCTGATATCATAGCAAATGCCAATACCTATTTTGCAGCCCTTCACATCAAACATTGTTAGGGAATTACCAGGACTGAGTGAATCACTCTCTCGGAAAGTAATCTTGTTGGGAATGTCGATGTCGAATAGATGTACCTAATAACATAAAAATATAGTTGCTAACTCTATTGCTGTAACTTTTGTAATTTAACATCAATGTTACGAACTTCTAAACTTTAATTGTTTTTTATTTAATAACTGACAGCGTTTTTATCACTTTCTTTTATTAAAAAGTTTTATCATTTAATAATATTTGAGAAGGAATATTTTTTAAGAAAAAATAAGTTTTTTCCTATGTGAAAAATTTATATTACAAAACAAATATATTGTACAAAAATTTATATATTATATTACGACAAAAATGTATGTTTCTCGTATCAAAACGTATTTTATAAACCTATAACATATTTTTTAAATTATAGAATTGGTTATAGTACACGTATGTACATATGCATATTCCTAAATTATTCCTAGATAGAGTCACTTTCTCCACCCCAATATTTTCAATTTCAAAGCCACATGGAGGTATATTATTTACCTTCCGGTGTTTTGCTATCAAAGTTCCATCGGGACCCCAAATAGTACAGGTATTGTACAATTTATCGCCCTCTATTTCAGGTATCGTACCACCAACTACATAAATGCTGTTTTCCTTAGCTGCCTTCGATAAAGCAACGCTCGTTTCACCGTTTCATCAGGAATACTCTCGGCGTATTTTGGAAACTATTCTGCATTGCAATATTTCAATTAATGAAAAATAACTGTCCTTTGTTCCAACCATAAATTAGGTTGAAATGTTTGTCAATTTTTTATTTTTTAAATTATTAAAATAACTAAATTTTATATTTAGATTTACTTAAATATATAATTACTTAGATAATAGTACATATAATAAATTGTTTCTACAGGTTCAAGATGAAAAATGAATATTTAGAAATGTTTAATTACAATCATGCTATTTGGGTCAGTACCAGTGACTTGTTACTTAACGACTTTGCTAGTACTTTTTGAAACATAAAGTTAGATTTTAACTAACTTTAATTTTTAACTATTATAGGTGGAATTATAAATACAAAATAATTGATAATACTAGTTTATAAGTATCTAATTATTAGTATCTTAAAAAATATATTTATACAAAAATCACGATAATCATAAAAATGGGGAAATTCTATATTCTCGAGTCAATTCACAATCTTTATGGAAGTATGAACGTTAAGGTAATTTGTCTACTTTTACTTTTTTCTATATAGTTGTTATACATATAATAAATTATTAGAAAAAGAAACAAATTATTACGTATTCCATATGGTGAATTAAAGCATTCAGGAAGAGCGATAATATCAGCATTATGCTCTTTCGCGCTTGAAATGTAGGAAACTGCCCGCTCTACATTTTTGCTTTTTACTTCATTTACTTGAAGTTGTACCAACGCCAAGCGAAATGCTAAAATGTTGGAAAAGTTAAATACACTCGGTTATATATTTCCCATACTTTTTATTTATAAATACTTTATACATAGTGAATACTTACTCGACATCGTTCGCACTACTTGTTTAACGATGTTCGTAAGTATCATAATGTTCTTTGAGGTTATGTATGGTATTACTCGATATCAACATTACGTAAGCAATACGCGGGGATTTTTAATAATTATTGATAAAGTTTAGGACATTAACTTTGATGTAATTGTAAACATTATTACATATTATAATTAAATGTAATTTTCAGTTAAGGGTAAGAAAAGAAATATACTTTTGTAAAAATACACTTTATTATAAAATCTGTATAAATAAAATTGTACAATTTATCTTGAAAGTAAAATGACCGAATACGTTCCTGGAAAATATTACTGCCTACTAAATGATCGAGATCTTGATCTTTCTCGTCGTCTCGTTTTTTACTTGATCTTTCAGACGAGCAATCGTACTTCTTACGTTTCTTTGACTTCTTCAATCTTTTTAATTTATAAGAATCATTACTATTAGAGTTACTTCTTTCTCTCCGTCTCTTCTTTTCAGAATCACTATCGCTGTCATCATTAGATTCGGAGCGCCTTTTTCGTCTTTCTGATTTTTTATCCCCCACTTTATCATACTTGCTCTTATTGTGCATCGTACTTCCGATTTTCTTTCTTTTATTACTACTTTTGTTCTTCACCGTCTTCGGGGTCAGGGGACATTGATCTTTTTCTATCCATCTTTTGCTTGAGTCCCTTGGATTCCTTGTCCTTATATTCCTCATACTTTTTTGTATCTGAAATTAACCCCATAAAATACTGAAATCTAAAACCTCTACATTTATCATATTTTATATAAAGATAGAAGGGACCTTTAAAAAATTGCATGCAACAACACACTTACAGGTACTCTTGAATTAGTTTTTCTACATGTCCGATTATGTCTTTATATGTATATGTCAATTCAAATTTATTTTCTTAAATGTCCCTTAATGAAAAACTAACACTTCATATTAACTTTGAACTTTTGAGTTCTTAGAATATTCTGATTTAGTCACTGGCTGTACCATAAATTCATTTACAGATATTATATTTCCACCAAGAGCTAGTTTTATTATGAGCCTTCCTGCATCATCATCGAATCCTTCTATTTGACCATAATTATTACTTTGTTCTCCAGCTATAATTTTCACAAATGTTCCTTTCTCGATTTTAACTTCTTCCTCTTCTTTTTTGAAATCTGTATTTTTCTTCTGCAATGCTACTTTGTCTGCTCCAAGACCCATACCTTTTGGTCGTAATTCTGGTATGACAGCTGCTACTAATCTGTAATAGTTAGAATAAACGATTGTGAAATAAAAAATGATGTTCTCTGTTTACTTTCCAATAAGTGATGTATTAAATACATATAATTAATTTAATCCAGAGTAAAATTCATACTTTTCATTTCAACCAATTCCCTTTCCTGGTTGCCATCCCATTCCCCTTAACATTGCTACACCAAAAGCATCAATAGGAATTTTTTCATAATCTTCTAACGTAGACTGAAAAATACAAAACGATATTTATAATATGCAAATGTAATACATCTGTGCATTGCACATCAATATGTTGATAACGTACCTGTTCTTTGCCTCTTAATGATTCATCTTCTACTAAAGGTAAAGTTAAATCATTTGTTTTAGTTTCATATTTATTCTTTGACTTAAGTTCCCCAATGATTTCTTTAGTCGCTTGCTCTTCTAAAGTAACAACTTTATTTTCACTATCTTCAACTGGCTCTTTCTTTATTGATATTATTGGCGATGTTTTTCCATTAGATAGCTTTGATTTTGCCTCGTTAACACTAGCGTCTCCTACCTTTTCCTTATCTGCCTTCGGAAGGAAAATGTCTGCATCTATTTTATTAAGAATTCTATCATGCCAGGTTTTTGAACCTAGTAATGGAATAATTAGAGGTTCATCTTTTTTTTCTTCCTCATTGAAATAAAAAAATTGTTTTCAAATATATATATTCCGCTATTGGTGATTTTTATAGGTTAGGTTGAGGTTATATGTTTCTTGATTATAAATTTTACTTTTTGAACTCACCCTATTACTTTAATACCTTTCTCATCAAGGCATTCAATGTAATCAACTTTCTTTTTTTCTTGTGGAATAGCATTTTTTAACACAGGTTTCTTAATAGATTTCGCAAAACCGAAGGAAATCTTCTTTCCTTCTTCTGCCATTTATTTGTTATTTTAACACTGACTTATAGATCAATACACATGTATATACTAGACATAAAGATTGATGTCACTTGAATCTACGTACATGAATCTGATATCTTATTATACTTTATTAATCTACTCAAAATTACTTGCACATTACTAAAATTTCATTCCGACAATGTATCAAGCGTCTGAATAAGTGACATTAAAGTAAACATATATCAAAGAGGAAATAAGAAGAACTGACGCCTATGGTTTTCTATGTTACAGAGCTAGTGCTGCATCATACGGCCAAATGCCGAAGGTGGCTTATGCTAGTATATACCTGCCTATACGTTTCAATGAGAAAATCGATATTATGTGTTCATGTGAAAATTCACATTTCCCTAGGAGCTGTATTTTGATAGATTTAAGCTTCTAATGGAGCATTTTAAACGTATAGAGTATACTATGAAGTAGATAGTAGTGCGGATCATTTTATATTCATAGAAAGTTTGAATGTATAGAAATGTACAAAATGCTCATGATATGCAAAAATATGCAAAATATTCAAAGTAAACCAATCATCAAAAAGTTTAGAAGGTGAAACAAATTTCTTTAATAACACCTAGATTAATTTTTATTTGTTAACAATCCCATATATAACCATAGCTTTCGCCCGGCGCATATACGCGCCCATACATGCGTTAATAAGATAAAAGGAAATAAAAGACAGATTATCGATAAAATACACTAACACATATGTAATACGTGGAGATATTACCACTCAGATTACACATATTATATATTATAAGGGAAGATGTATACCACGTATACATATATGTAGAACGAACATTTCAAACTTGTTTATAACGCGTGCGCACACATACATGCACGCACACGAACAATTTTTCGAACGATAATTATATTAATAATTTATAACCATTTATATTTTTATATTTTTATATTTTTATATTTTTATATTTTTATATGATAAGCATTTATATTTTTTAAAATATGTTCTTATGGCATACATATTTATTCCACGCTTCATATCTATCCACATCCGTAACTGTAGGTGACATTGTTTTTTAACAATTTTGCTATTATTTCATAATTCTTTAATTCATATTTCAAAGTCGTAACAGATGTTTCTTTTTTTTTTTTTTTTTTTCAAGTTTTTCCCATATTGGACTTATTTCGAGCAGCCATGCTTGCTTACAAAGCAATTTTATATCCACGCAAGAATATTTTTCAGTAGATTTTATTATGTGGTTTACAATATCCATATTCTCTAATAACTGGTTGCTAAGGTATAATTTGAACATACCAAGTCGAGTAACTTCATTTGGTAATGATACGTATATTTTCTTTTCAAGGCATCTGCGTAAAGCTGCATCAATGTCCCTAATAATATATTTACAATAAATATTATTGTTCTGTTATATTAATAATAACAAAGGAATATTCCGCACAACACAATAATTAAGATTAAGATAATGAATAATTATGATATTAAGATATTTTCTACTTAGAAAACATTGAAATAGCGTGATATACATAGCAAGGGCAATTAGTTGCAGCCAAAAGAACTACATTAGAATTTTCGTTAGATACTAATCCATCCAATCTAGAAAGAAGTTCTGATCTGAATCTCTTTGCAGGTTCAGACAATGTACAGTTTACTCCTTTATTTGTGCCTATCCAGTCAATCTCGTCGATAAAAATAATTGTAGGCGAAAAATTATAGGCAAGTTCAAATAAAACCTGTTCAGTTTAACAAATGTATTAATGTAACTATTCTATTTATATATGATTATTATTATATATGATATATTCCAGAATCTCTTCTTCATAGACAAAGGAAATCAACTTACACGGATATACTTCTCGGAATCACCTCTCCATTTGCTCACCAATGAGCTGGCCGTTATGTTAAAAAAGGTGCATTGACATTCCAGGGAGAAAATGGGCCTTTAAAAAAGATAAGGTACTTGAGGAGATACACAATGGCCTCCTTAATAGCAGATTTACATTCCTCTAGGCCTACGATGTTGTCCCAATATACATTTAATTTTGTCAGTATGATTTCCTACGACAATACAAAGATGAAATGGCGCATAATCTCCGTATTAATTTCCGTAAGTGTTATGTAATTCGTTATTTAAAGCTTTACTGAAATCAGTATTTACAATACGTATATTAATCGAAAATAACTTACGCATGAAATGTCTTCAATAATCTTCCATAATTCCAGATTGTCTATATAAAGCTTCTGAGCCTATTTTGATATCTTTGATTGCGTGGATTGTTCCATTAAGATGTTAAATAGCTCTCCTCTTCTGATGAAGATTCATCGCTTTCATTGGCGAAAATTGATGTCACTGTCATTGCGAGATTAATATCATCCGTAGCATCACCCCTCATCTTCTGTTGTGCATTCCTCCCTTTCACAGACCCAGATACAGACTCACTTCTCGTTTGTTTGCTAACAGATTTGACACGTTTTACTACTTCTTCAAAGATTGAATGATATTGTAATCGATACGTTGAATACGTTGAGAACGTTGAATAGTGTTAAATAATTTAAATTCTTACACTTTGTTCGCATTTGTCATTTCCCTCGTCTTTATTTCCTTTTCAGTTATTTTCTTGCACAATATAGGATATTTTTGGAATTTCATCTTGTAATAATTTTCATATTCTGTAAGAATAATTTCCAAATCGACGTTGTCGCAGACTCGATATTTCCGAGGTAGACGAGCTTCCCGGATTAATACATCGCTAATGTCTACATATCTAAAAAATATAATTTTTAATTCATTGAACAAATTTTATGCTATGAGTACACACTATACGATAATCATCAATTAACTGTTTTATTTCTAGGTAAGACAGACAAAAAGAATGTACTGTCTATTTATTATTATATAAATCCTCGGCGATAATTTTTTGCCTTCTGCCTTTTAATTTCTAATTTTTAAAGTTTGAATTTAAATATATTTTCATTTATAACTAGTTAATCTACGTTATCGATTGAGTTACTCTATAACTACTGAGTTACCGATGTCGATTTTCAAATTTTGGTTCCTTCCCCTCTTTCCGCACTAATTTCTATTTCGATTGGTCGCCGATATTATTCGAAAAAATTACAACTAAGAAGATATCTAAATATATACACATAATATAAATATATAAACATAATTTTGTTATCTACTATCTTGATACGTGCAAAGATAAATCTTAATGATATATAATACAGCGTAAATGGTTATAAATAATTAATTATTGACAATAATTATAAGAATTATCGAAAGAAAAAATCATAGATACTATGTGCGAGTGTAAAATATCACAAAAAATGAACAACAATTGTGAAAAACGCAATATGGCAAATCAATGACAAAACACACTCATGACTGTCATGGAAGTTCCAAAGTCTTTTCGCAAATTATGAGATATCTTATTTGTGGTACCTTGCAGCGATAAATCACCGTTCATTGTAATAGTTTTAAATGTGATAATGATATCCTTGTATTGACTATCGTTTTTCGATAGTTACGAGAATTTTCGTTTATTACTTTGAGACAATCCGTCACTTCCTTTCTCTTATAAAGTTTCCCTTCAACTCCGTTGAAAACTGAGCATCAAACAGGAGACGAACGATTTGTTGTCATGGCAATGTTAGTTCACACGTAAGCAGGGTGCGAATATAATGATGGAATAGTCGAATCCTGTCTACTGTATAGTAAGATGGATGCGACATGGAAATAGAAAGAGAAGGCTGTATATAAGCATTTTCTGTCCTTGTTTAATCAGGCATGCACACTAGTGGACACTGACGGCGCTCGTTTACCGTTGTTACACATTTCCGGTACAAGTACGCGGGCATTAGAGAAGGACGGAACGGTCTCTCTCTTTACCCCTATATCGCGTTTTTAGTTCGCTCACGCGCTCTGTACTTATATCTATTACATTTCCACCATAAGCAGCGGCCGTGCAGTGACTTACAAAAGTTTCGAACTCGCGGACGTTTAATCACGTTCCCTACTCCGAAGGGGTAAGTACAAAGTTGCTCGTCTCAGTACTCTTGTTAGAAGTTTTATCATCTTTTTCATTTCGTGGCTACAAGTTTCCCAGGAAATTCTTATCGTTTTACAAGGGCTGTGGGACACAGTGACGTCAGCTATCGATCATATACGCGAATTTGTTGTAAATTAATTAGGAGAATATCTGGAGTTGTTTATCGTTGCCAGCTGTAAAATATTAGAATTTTTCATTCATAATTGTCATATTTTCGACTCTTCCGTTGCCAAGACCATCTTGAAAGATTTTTGGTATGTTCCATCACCCTTGTTAAAAGTGTGCCCATTGGTTAGCTATATTGATTTTAAAAACCAATACGTATATCAAGTTTATTATTTAACAGAAACAAAGAAATTCGTTTTATTAACGAATTTTCGATGTTTCTTCTCAATTTCCTTTAGCATCGAACGAAGAACATTATTTGATCAAACGTTTCATCGTTCAGATTATATTTCGTTTAAAAAGATTGAAATTGATATTGAGATAAAATCAAAAAGTATCCGTTGTTCTCGAACATTCTAGTATTCCTTCGCCGCCCGGGAGAAAGACAGGTATGAAGAAAGAGGATATTTTTTTTTATTAACTTTTTAATATTGATATTTCGACAAATATTGACGTGTGCAGTGAGAAAATCGAGTGAAATTTTCAATAATATCGTTTTAATAATTTGTGAAACGAATTAGTTTGGTTTTTTCCATTTTTATTAGTTTCCGTCAGTGCTGATTGACGCGCCACTCCAGTTTCCATTTCCGTTTCTCGAAATTTCCTACGTCCTTGGTCTTTGGGACTCTTTGCCCAGGTAACTGCATTGCTTCTGGGTACGTCTCACCGTTCGGGTCTCTCGAGCTTTCGGTGTCAGTTGTTACCGTTGAAGGAAGAGAAGCTAGTGACGGATATTATCGGATAAATCGTTTATTCTGGAAAAGTTCGAGTAAGTTCGTTCTGTTTGAATAAATCAAGACATAGATCAATTTTTATCGTATCATCGTGATTCGCCATGTCGTACGTTTGGTTTCGGGATACCATATGTTTTTAATTTGGTACTTTTAATTTGACATTTTACGCCTATAATCGTGACAGGAAGATACTTT